>NC_058130.1:741594940-741612555 GCF_016433145.1 Gracilinanus agilis | reverse complement strand
TTATTTTCCCCCCTCTTTTTGTTTTTAAAGGCCTTATGAATTCCCTCCCTCTTCACCCCTCCCTTTTTTTGACCTCCCCACTCCCCTGCTCCCCTTGGTTTATCCCTTCTAACTTTCTCAGAAGGGTTAGATAAGAGTTTTATGTCCCAATGGATAGTATAGCTACTCTTCCCTCTCTGGGTTGATTACATTGAGAGTAAGGTTTGATTATTACTTCTTTATGCTCTCTTCCTCTCCTTCTTATAATAGTATTTGTCCCTTCTCCCTCCCATGCCCTCTTTGTGTGTAATAGAATATTCTATTTTCTTATTCACTCAAGTTTCTCTTGGTGTCCCCTGCTATTCACCCCCTCTTTCCCATCCCCCATGCCATCTTAGATTATTTAGTGTTCCACCCTCACCCTGTGAATTATTCTTCTGATTACTATAATAGTGAATATTATAATAGTGAATAGAGTTCACTACAGAGAATTATATATAACATTTCTCTACATAGGAATACAGATAATTAGATCTCACTGAGGCCCTTAAAAAGGCAAATTTAAAAATTATAAGTTTTCTTTCTTTCCCCTCTGTATCTTATTTACCTTTTCATGTTTCTCTCGATTTTTGTGGTTGGATATCAAACTTTCCATTTAGCCCTGGTCTTTTCTGTGCAAATACCTGGAATTCTTCAATTTTGTTGAATGCCCATACTTTCCCCTGGAAATATATAGTCAATTTTGATGGGTAGTTGATCCATGGTTGCAGGCCCAGCTCTCTTGCCTTTCTGAATATCGTATTCCAAGCCTTGCGATCTTTTAGCGTGGAGGCTGCCAGATCCTGTGTGATCCTCATTGGTGCTCCTTGATATTTGAATTGTTTCTTTCTGTCTTCTTGTAAGATTTTTTCTTTTGCTTGGAAACTCTTGAATTTTGCAGTTATATTTCTGGGTATTTTCTTTTCTGGATCGAATGTCGCAGGTGTTCTATGAATCCTTTCGATGTCTATATTGCCCTCTTGTTGTAGGACTTCAGGGCAATTTTGCTGAATTATTTCTGTTAGTATGGAGTCCAGGTTTCTATTAATCTCTGGTTTTTCTGGAAGACCAATTATTCTCAAATTGTCTCTTCTAGACCGGTTTTCTTGGTCTGTCACTCTCTCATTAAGATATTTCATGTTTCCTTCTATTTTTTCAGTCTTTTGACTTTGTTTTATTTGTTCTTGTTATCTTGAGAGATCATTAGCTTCTACTTGCTCAATTCTAGCCTTTAGGGATTGATTTTCAGCTATAATGTTTTGGTTTTCGGCCAAAATCTTCTGGTTTTCGGCCATAATCTTCTGGTTTTTGGCCATAATCTTCTGGTATTCCTTTTCAGTCTGGTCATTTCTGGTGTTCAATTTGCTTATCAGTTCATTTGGTTTCTGAGCCTCACTTTCCAATTGCAAGATTCTACCTTTTAAATAATTATTTTCTTGCCAGATCTCTTCCATTTTCCTCAAAATCTCAGTTTTGAACTCTTCCATAGCTTGTGAGGAGTTTTCCTTATTTGAGGAGGGTCCGGATGCTTGTTTGTTCTCCTCCTCTGTTTGCTCGGTTGTCTGGATTTTCTCTGTGTAAAAGTTGTCGAGTGTTAAAGACTTCTTTTTCTTGTTGTTATTCTTTCTCTTCTGAGCTTCCTGAGACTGGGTAGCCATCATTAGCCCAGCAGCTTCTCAGGTTTATCCTCGTGCTCAGGGTCTGTCCGTGGTCTATTGGCTCCTGAGGTCTGAGTTCTGGTTTTTTCCAAGGTCAAGCCCCCTGGTGGACCCCCTTGCTTGATCCTTTGCTAGAGGTTCCTTTACAAAGTCTCAAGGCGCTGCTTTCACAGTTGTATACCTGTCCACGCTGGTTCCCCACTCAGGGTTTCAGAGCTTTAGTTCCTGGCTGTGTCTGCCTCTACCCACGCCTCCGCCCGTGCCTGTGCTCTGAGCCTGCGCTCTGAGTCGGAGTTCTGCGCCCTGGGTCCACTCTCTGCTCCCGCACTCAGATTTCGCGTGCGTTTTTTGGCTTATTGGGGTCCTAAATCTTACTGCTCTCAGGAACAGGCCCCGGAGCTGCCAGTGACTTGATGGGTGCCCCAAACTTGCTCTATTTCTTTTTAGCTGGCTTTGGCGCTATAGGTGTTGTGTGTGGAGGGGTGGGGGTGGGGTGGCTGCTCAGCCCATGATTTAGTGAGAGCTGTTTCACCCCTTTATAGCATGGAAATGCCTCAATTCCACGTACCTTCCATGCTGTGCCCTGTTGTGGGGTTCCTCCGTTCGTCTGGACTTGTTTTTATGTCCCCTTGAGGAGTTTTGTGTGTTTCGGTCAGGAGAGGTTAAGAGCTGCTTCTTACTCTGCTGCCATCTTAACCTGGAACCCCCTCAATTATGATTTTTAAGAAGTTATTTTCATTAATATTTTTTTGGCTCTTTTGCCAAAGTGCTTCTTTCCCCCTCAACTTTCTTGTATTGCTCTCATTTCTTTTCCAATTTTTCCTCCCCCACCTTATTTCATTAATTTTTTTTCTCTTTAAAATAAAATCTCTTTCTTTAACTCTTCTAAAAATTCTTGTTGGGCTTGTGCTTAATTTGCATTTTTCTTGAGGCTTTGCTCATAGATATTTTCAATTCATTGTCTTCTGTGTTTATGTCTCGGGCTTCCCTGCCACCACAATAGATTTTGGTGGTCAGATTCTTTTTTGGTTGCCGCTTGCTTATTTTTCTAGCCTACTTCTTGACTTTGGACTTTATGTTAGTGTTGAGTTCTGCTTATTTCTGGCCTGAATTTCTGTGTTTTATGTCCTTTTGATATTTTCACAGCTCAGTCTGGGGACCTGTTAAGTTTTTAGTGATTTCCAATTAATGTGAGGAGAGGTCTGTTCACTGCCCTCCTTTTCTGAGCTCTGTAAGTTTCTGAACCAGGTTTGGATATGTTGACTCAGGTATTGTTGGGAGAAGACTGTTACAGGATTCAGTCACTGTTAGATCACTGGAAAGTTCTGCAGACTCAGAACTACTGAAGGTTCCCCCTTTTGGAGAAATTAGTTGGTTTTGGGCGCTTACTCTGTTTTATTCCATTGTAGGCATACATATAGGCCTACAGGGTAGAACTGAGACTCCATTCTGCTTTTGGTCTCAGAGCCAGGGCTATGATTCCTTGTGACTATGATCACTTCTCTCTATCCTGAAACTGTAACCCAAGACTGGGTAATGAATGACAGAAGTGTCAGATGGCACTAGTTCAGGGACTCCTGGAATCTCTTTCTGCCTTGGTGTTCAATGCCCTTGCTATTCCTAGGTGTTGTAGTTGTTTCCACTGAACCTGCTACTCCTTCAACACCATGCTACTTCCTCATATAGCCACACTTTTTATTTCTGCTGTTGTGTTCCTGCCCAACACCTGTTCCAGTGTCCCCAAACCTCTTCATCTTCTCAAGCTGCCCTGAACTGGAAAAATGACTCACTGTGACTTTTTCTTGACTTTCCTAATCAGAATTCATTCAGGTGTGCTTTCTAGACCACTGTGGAAGATTGAGAGCAAAAATGCTACTTCTTCTTATACCATCTTGACTCTGTCCCTTCTCTCTATTCCTTTTTCCTTCCTTCTGTCTACCTTTCCTCCTTCCTTTCCCTATCCTTTCCCCTTCCCCCTTTCTCCTCTTTCTGTCTCTTTCTTTGATTCTCTGTCTCTCCCTCCCTCTTTTTCCTTCTGCTCTCCTTTTCCTTTTCTGCTTTCCTACTTCTTCCTTCTTCCTCTCTCCCTCCCTTTCCTGCTCTTCTTTTCTCCCTTCCCCTACTTCCTTTCCCATTCTTCCTCCCTTCATTCATTATCTTCCCTTTCTTCTCTTTACTCCTCCCTTTTTCCTTTACCCATCCACTTCCCTCTCTCCATCTTTACCTTCTCCTCTCTCCTCTCTCCTTTACTTTCCTATCTCTCTTCTCTCCTCCCCCTTGCTTTCCCATTCTTCCTTTTCCTTCCTTTCTTCCTTTTCCCATTCACTTTCCCTCCCTCCCTCTATTTCATTCTCCTTTCTCCTCTTTTGTCTCCATTGTAATTTTCTTTAGGGCAAAGTCTGTTACACTTTTGTTTCTGTATCCCTGGCCACTAGCACAATGGACTATTTATACATGCTTACTGATTGCTTGATTGATTACTGAAATTTCAATCTGAAATATTTTTATTTTTCTTTTCAAGGTATTGGAGGAAGGAGGGAAGCAAAACACAGGGCTAAATATCAGGTAATATTTTAAAGTTATATTTGTGACAATTTTATATGTACAATAAGATTTCAGTTTCATTGTATATGACAGGAGTCCTCATCTATAGTTGTTCATAATAAGTGTATATTAAATTTTGGCTTTCATAATTAAGTTTTATGATGTTCTTTATCACTTGTAAGTAATTAGAGAGCTTCGTATATCACAACTGAAGAAAAATACATCAGTAACTTCTGCTTGCAAATGTATTGTTTCATCAAATGTCGTTTGCTTGATATGGAAAGGTATATTTTGGGAGTTGTTATAACTTCTGAAAATATTTCAGCCCAATTTGTCACATATTCTGTAAGAAAAATAAGCTAAATTATGAACTATATTTTTGGTGACCTCCTGGGTTCTAAGCAGTGCCAGATTTTATACTGCATTATAAAGCAATAATTATTAAAACTATTTGGCATTGTTTAAGACATAGAAATGGAGATCAGTGAAACAGAATAGACACATAACAAATAATAGTAAAAGATTATAGTAACATTGTATTTGATGAAACTATAGATCCAGGCAATTAGGAAAAGTAAAAATTGCTGGGACAACTGCAAAATAGTTTGGCAGAAACTAGGTATAAATCATTATCTTACACTATTCACTAAGATAAGATCAAAATACATATATGATCTAGACATAAAAAGATATTATAAGCAAATTAGAAGAACAGGGAACATATTATCTATCAAATTTCTGAAAAGGAGAGGATTTAAGAGTAAACGAGAGATGGAGAGCATTGTGAGATGTAAAATACATAATTCCAAGTACATTAAATTGCAAAGTTTTTGAACAAATAAAACAAAAGTTGCCAAGATTAGAAGAAAAGCAGAAAATTGGGAAATATTTTTCACCATTCGGTTTCTTGAATAGAGATCTGATATCTAAAAGATACAGAGAACAGTGTCAAATTTATGGGAATAAAAGCCAGTGCCCAATTGATAAGTGGGCAAAAGATATCAACAGGAAGTTTTCAGATGAAGAAAAAATGCTCTAAATCACTATTGTTTAGGGAAATGCAAACCAAAACAACTCTGAAGTATCATTTCACATCAGATTGGCTAAAAAGGGCAAAACGACAAATGTTGGAGCGGATGTGGAAAAGTGGGGACACTAATACTCTATTGATTGGTAGAACTGTGGATAATAACAAAAAGAAGTTAGTTGCAAGTTATGGTAGAATTCAGTGAGGGGAATTTAATTTCCTTAGTCTACCAACCCTTAGGCTTGGAAGGAGCCAAGGCTACTGCAGAACCTAGACTGACTAGCTCAATTGGCTTTCTAATATAATGCATTACGATCTACTTTAATTCATACCAGCTATTCCAAAATGTGTTATAGCTATTCATTTGCTATAGGCCTAACTGGAAGTCTGTTTTATAAAATTCTCAAAGTTTTAAATAGATATTCAGTAATTCAGACAATGAACCTTTACTAAGTCCCTATTATGTGCCAGATACTGTGCTGTGTTTCCGGGATACAGAGAAAGTCAAAAGACAGTTTCTGCCTTCCAGGAGCTTACAGTCTAATGGGAGACACAAGATAAAAGCCATGATATACACATAAGACAAAAACAGGAGAAATTAGAAAGAATCAGTAGAAGGAAGACACCACTGCAGGTGCATTAAGGTGAACCAGGAAAGAGCTTTTTTGATTTATGCAATCAACAGGTATTTATGACTATGTGCCAGGCACTGTGCACTAGAGTTACAAAAAGAGGCAAAAAACAGATCCTGCTGTTCAGGCGCTCACAGTCTAATGAGGGAGACAGCATGCAGACAAATATGTACAGATAGGCTATAGACAGCATAAGTAGGAAATAATTTAGAGAGGGAGGGTACTGGAATAATTGGGAAAGATTTCCTGTAGAAGATGGGATTTAATTGGAACTTGATTGTAAATTATAGATGAGTGATCAGTGGAGGAAATTTCTTCCATCTAGAGTTTTCCTTAGACCACTGAAAACCTCCTAAGCAAAACAAAACTAAAACCTGCTAGCCAGCTGGAAAGGACTAATAGGATGTCAGAAAGTTTCACTACATGTCTGCATGTTTAACATCTGAAATGAGGCACAACTACATGTAAAAGTTTACTGAAATGACTTTTTTTTTGTCAAGTATCGTTTACCATTGAGGTTGACTTATTTGATGAAAAATCAGAGAAATAAATCTGTTTTATATTTTGAATTGCAAGGTAACAAAAGTTCTCTAAGATATCAGATATAGATGGTTAGAAGCCATATTTCCAATTGCTGAATTTTATTACCATTGTAGTTGGCTTCCTTGCTATAAAATCAGGGAAATAAATTTGTTAGCTTTATATTTTGAATCATAATGTAAACTTTTAAAGTTCTCTAAGATTTCTGCTAGAGATGTTCAGAAGCTATATTTTCTTTCACTGAATTTTATTTTTCTGTGAATTTGTTTAGAATTTATTTTAAAGAGGAGGTGATAATGCACCATGGGAACGGTCCTCAGAATGTCCAGCTCCAGAGGTCCAGGTCCTTCACAGGCAGTGAGGGGGAAGACCAGCCATCACATTCAAATCTGCCCCAGTCCCCTGCAGCTCCATTTGCTCCTTCAGCAAGCCCATCTGCACCACAGTCTCCTAGTTACCAAATTCAGCAGCTTATGAATCGAAGTCCAGTAGCTGGTCAGAATGTAAACATTACCCTTCAGAATGTTGGACCAGTAGTTGGAGGAAACCAGCAGATCACCCTTACCCCTTTGCCAATTCCCAATCCTACTTCCCCAGGTTTTCAGTTTAATTCTCAGCAGAGGAGGTTTGAGCATGGCTCCCCATCGTACATTCAAGTTACCTCCCCTTTGCCCCAACAGGTCCAATCTCAAAGCCCAACCCAGCCCAGCCCTGGGCCAGTGCAGGCATTACAGAGTGTACGTGCAGGCACTCCTGGCCCGGGCCTGGGTATCTGCAGCTCCAGCCCCACTGGAGGCTTTGTGGATGCCAGTGTCCTTGTGAGACAGATCAGTTTGAGCCCTTCCAATGGCGGACACTTTGTGTATCAGGAGGGCTCAGGCATTACCCAGATTGCTCAGGGAGGACAGGTTCAACTCCAGCATGCTGGGGCCCCTATTACGGTTCGAGAACGCCGACTTTCCCAGCCCCATACGCAGACAGGCGGTACCATTCATCATCTTGGACCTCAGAGCCCGGTAGCTAGTGGTGCCAGTATGCAGCCTTTGACTAGTCCCAGTCACATTGCGACGACTAGCTTGCCACCCCAGATCAGTAGTATTATTCAAGGACAACTGATTCAACAGCAGCAAGTACTTCAAGGACAGCAGTTGAATAGACCTATGGGGTTCGAGAGACCTTCAGGTGTCTTGATATCTGGAGTTGGAGGATCTTCAGCATTTGGAATGACTTCACCACCCCCTGGACCCACCAGCCCTTCTAGAGCCATTGTGCCCCAGGGTCTTTCCAACCTTCCTCTTGCTCCTGCAGGAAGTATAGGAGTGAAAAAAGTACCTAAAAAATTGGAGGAAATTCCACCAGCATCTCAAGAAACAGCTCAAATGAGGAAGCAGTGCTTGGATCATCATTACAGAGAGATGGAGGCTCTAAAAGAAAACTTTAAGGAGTACTTGATTGAATTATTTTTCTTACAGCATTTTCAAGGGAATATGATGGATTTCTTAGTTTTTAAGAAAAAGCACTATGCACCCTTACAAGCATATCTTAAGCAAAACGATTTGGATTTTGGAGAACAAGAGGAAGAAGAACAATCTGAAGTCATTAATGATGAGGTAAGAATTCTAATACTTAATGACCGCATATTTTTAGGTAGCTGATGAGTATAATGAGTGTGACACAAAATGATCAAAATTTATAAAAATGTTATCGAAAAATATAGTTTTGAAAAACTGTTCTCTCCATGGAATATCGGTAATTTTCTTTTGAGTGAAATCAATATTGAGCTGCCCATCATTATTATATTTGTGAACAAAAGTTCTTAAACTAGAAAGTACCAAGTATGTAACTCATATAATACTCTTCCCCTTTTCAAGGTGAAAGTTCTTCATGTACCTTTGTATAGAAAAACCTACTAATTGAATCCTTGAAGCAGAATGCTTTGGGCATCTTGCTTTCTTTCCAAACCTCTCTTATCTCCAGTATTCTTTCAGTTTATTTTTAACTGATTAGAAAGAAAATCTCTATTTGGATGTCACTGTTCTCATTTTACACCTACTAATATCCCTTGTCCTAAGGAAGATGTGCCTTCGTTTTAAGACTAGTTGTAGAGAATAGCAGTAACCAATGGGAAAGGCTTTGGTAGCACTAGGAACTTTGGTAGCAGGAGGAAGAAACAAATACTAAAAACTGAGAATCCTGCACCTGTGATGAATCAGCGTGGTGTCCTTTTACATTCCCTGGCAAAATGTTCGGCCTTAAAGTAGATGCTACAATAGACTAGATAGTAATATTTAAACTATTCTTCTATCAGTTCTGAAGGTTTTAAATTTAGAAGCAGTCATAGAGAATCTGAGCTAGAATGTTAAAGGGAAAATATGGTATATTTAAAACTTTAACCATTTTTTTCTTGTGTATTTTAAGAGAATCCTGGGGTAGCTAAGTAGCAAGTAGATAAAGTGCCAGGCCTGGAGTTGGGAGGCCCTGGGTTCAAATGTGATCTCAGATACTACCCTAATGTGTGACCCTGGGCAAGTCGCTTAACTCTGATTGCCTAGCCCTTTGGCCTATTATGTCTTAGAACTGATACTAAGACAAAAAGTAAAGGTTATAAAACAAAGAATGAATCCTTTTTGCTAAATTCTTCTAGAAATATTTGAAATCCACAAGTTGATTTAGAATGAAAATGTATTTATAAATTAAGTTAACCAACAATGCTTTCAGGTTCTTTGATTGTTTGTATGTGGGATTGGTGTCAGAAAATAAGTCACTATACAAGTCTTTACTCTTGACGATAAATTATCCCATCAATTTTTAAGAAAATAATTTCTTTAAAAATGTTTTAATTCAGTGCTTTGAAAATATAACATATCCTTGCCAGACTCATGCTACAGATATGAGATAGGATTTTTGAAACATATTGCCAATTGTTGAGCTATCTGATTAATGTATATCTTTTGCATTATCTCCAGCCTTTTCTTTTTATTCTCAGGTGAATGGACCAAAACAAATTGGTTTTGAGTTTTTAAGATTTACATTCTAAAGAGGGTTGAAGTTTGAAGGACCCTCTATTTAGAGTAGGGGAAGGAACTTTAAGATCATCTTGTCTAACCTTCTCCCATTGCAATTTTCCTTCCCTCCTTCCATTTTCCAAATGGGGAAATTGAGAGAAGAAATTATTTCAGTTGGTAGGATCATCAATTTTGAGCTGGAAGGGACCTTTAGGGCCATCTCAGCACAGCCCTCTCATTTTGTAGAAACAGAGACCTAAGGAATGACATGACTTTCCTGGGATTATGCTATAGTAAATGGCCTAAGATGAACTTGACCCCAGCTGGGTATGCTAACTGGAGACTCAAGATCTACAAGAAATTCCTCTTTGCCCTTAGCCAAACCCTGCCCAAGCCAAGACACCACCCTGCTTCTTCCTGTTTCTAACCCCTCCCATTTCTCTCATCTTTCTCACAACCCTCCCACCCCTTCTTTCCCAGATATCCTTCACATATTCCCCTTGGTCTGGAGGAGACCCTCCCCTCAGGGTTCTATCATCTCCTGCTTATTTCAGTCCTGATCATCGAAAGCTTTGTGTTATCCAGTGGCAAAGAGATCCTCTTAGCTCTTTCTGGAACTTTTGGTGACAGGGTCTTGGCTGAAGTCAAGTAGGACAGGGCTAGCCTTTTAGGCAGTGGGATAGGAGGTTGGCTGTGTAGGATTTGGGAGGATCTGTGAGATTTGAAGGGCACAGTCCAAAGACCTCGCCCTAAATGACCTTCCCCACAGAGGTAAGAAGTCCTCTTCCTATAAATTTATTGTTTTGGGGAGGAACTCACCTGAAATCCCTTTTGAAACCTAAAAATGGAGAGGCAGTCTGACTTAGTGGATATAGAGATACCTGGCCTCGGAGTCAGGCTGACCTGGATTCCAGCCTTGCCTAGGCTACATGTTGATTTTATAAACCTGGGCACATCACCGACCTTTCAGTTTCCAAGACCACCTGGTATGTGATGATGAGCAGGTGCTGATTTACCTAGACACAGTCTTTCTTCGTCTCATACATGCACCGCTCCCCACTGTCATGAGACTAATGGAAATGGTAGTCAGAAGAAACCATCATTGTCTTAGATGAATTAGGTTCTCAGAGATTTAGCTAGCATGTCAGAGAATGAGAAAGGAGTAGACTTTTAAAAATGCATATGCTGGGGGGCAGCTGGGTAGTTCAATGGATTAAGAGCCAGGCCTAGAGATGGGAGGTCCTGGGTTCAAAACTGGTCTCAGACATTTCTCAGCTGCGTGACCCTGGGCAAGTCACTTAACCCCCATTGCCTAGTCCTTACCAGTCTTCTGCCTTGGAACCAATACACAGCATTGATTCTAAGATGGAAGGTGAGGGGTTTTTATTTTTAAAAAATTTATATGCTGATTTTAAAAAAGGACTCCATGCCCTTATTTTATTTATTTGTTTATAGATTTATTTTCTAATAGGGTAATGATGCATTTTGAATTGTGGTTTATATTAATGACACTGGTTTTGGGGGATCATTTGTTCAATTTATTGGATTTTCTTTCTAGTTCATTCATCTCAGGCAGCTTCAGTTTTTTTATTTCTTATTTTCAAGCTGTAACTGGACCCTTGAAGTAAAATACCATTCGACTTAGACCAGGTTAATATAATTTTGTCAAGCATTCACTCAGGGAAGTGATTTGTTTCCTCTTAGTTTAACTGTCAAAAGCTTTTTTTTTTTTTTTTTTTTTTTATAAAGTGCTTTTTGAACCTGAAAGCACTATGTAAATGTTAGCTACTGTTATGACTTATTGATTTTATCTTGCCATAAAATGAAATCACAATATGTCAGCGTTACCTTCTTTGTTTGTCCTCTGTACAGTTTTTGTTTTTCTCTCTTTTCCCTTTTTAAAGCACTTGCAAACCCCGAAAACTTCCTTCTCTATGGGGAAAGTTGATTGCTTTAGAATCCAGAGTAATCAGTCACTGGGTTTGTCTCTTATTGTTCAGGCTCTCCACGGTAAAGACTGGTGGGCCAAACTGTTGTCTCCTAACGTAGGAATGAAACGTGACCGGTCTGAACTGGACTCCAGAACTACAGTATCAATGATAAGTTCACTCTGTAACTCAGCTCTTAAAATTAATTCTATTGGAATAAAGGTATCCTCTGAAGAAGATTAAATTACATCCCCTCTTCACTGAGGATCCACCAGTTTAGCAGGCAGTGGTTATACAGTATTAATCAACCTAAAACTTGTTTTCCCTTTTCCTCCTTTCCCCTCCAAATATCTTCTCTCAGGTAAAGGTTGTGACAGGAAAGGATGGGCAGACTGGGACTCCTGTTGCTATTGCAACCCAGCTTCCTCCAAATGTTTCTGCTGCTTTTTCATCCCAGCAGCCATTTCAGGTACTTTTCAATGGTTCTAAAATGTAGTCTCATCCTAGATTTTAGATTCGCCCACATTTGGTATTTCCTAGAATTCAGAGGCTTTTCAAGAACCTATACCTTGTTATTAATCAAGTACATATATTTGAAAGGTTTTTTTTTAAGACTTCAAAATTTTAATGCATTATTATTATTATTTTTTCTTTCCCTTGAAAAGAGAAGAAATGAAGTGATCCTATCCTCAGATTTGGGGCTTGCTTTCATTAAATTTCACCTTGAGTGTTTTTTTTTTGTCATTGTTGATTTCTTGAATGCCTTTGATTCTTTTATGTTTTGTGCAATTATGGTTTGTCTGGAATGTAAATGTAGATTTTGTTTGCTCTGGGAAAGGTACTTCTTTTAAGAGAAATATTACTTGTAAATTCTCTTCTTTCCGGGAACAAGTACTTTTAATAGTTGTACTTATAAATGTTTAATGTTTTTTTTTTCTCCCAAGAACAGAAAATGAAATGGTAGAAGTAAGCCACGCTCAGTAATTATTTTCCTGTTCTTTTTTTCTTCGTATTTCATAGAAAATAATAATATGTTCTTATTGAATTCTCAGGGAGTAATTAAAAAAATTTAAATTTAAAAAGTTTTTTTTTGTTTTACACAATTACAGCCTCTGATTGGTGCGTTCCTCTTGTCCTAGGTCTAAATTTACATAGTTGTCCCATTTTCTGTCTTGCTGATTCTATGTTTTACAACCACGTGGATTAAAATCTGGGAAATCCTAATGCTAAGGCTCTATGTATCTTCCCAGATTATAATCCCAGGGCTACTGCTGTGTGGTTTTCTAAGATTATAATCTCCTTGCCCCAATTAAAGACCTGTTAATATAACTACTTTGGTAGTTCTGTATTTTTCCAGGTCAACATTACTATTTATAAAATAAACTTTCTCCCTTCCCACTTTCCCACTTTCATGAAATTCATAGACCCAATCAGCTAGCTACCAGCATATCCCTTGGATACCATCATTGCTGCTCTCCTAAAATCCTTGAATTTAGAGTCCTCCTCCCAGCTCACTTCCTTAATCTGCTACCTCAAATGCCCCTGCACCCACTAAACCAGGCCTTTAACACCACCACTCTCTCTATTCCTATCTATAATCCTTCTATAATCCTCTAAACCTTTTCAGTTTACCCTGTTAGGGCCTTAGCCTCCATCCAGCTCCACTTGAATGACTGACTGACTGACTGGATGGATGGATGGATAAAACATTTAATAAGCACTTACTATATGAAAAAATGTGTGCTAAGCACTGGGGATACATGTAGCAAGTATTCCTGTTCCCAAGGAACACATTCTAAAATGGAAGGTAAAAGTTAAAAAAAAAAGTATACATTCTACTGGAACAGGGAAGAATATAGCATGCACCAAAATATAAGAAAGCAATGCACTTCTTTAATGTCCTTTCCACTGATAAAATCCCATCAGTTTCTGCTGTTGAACCATTTGACACTGTCAAGGACTTTGGTAACAAGAAATTTCTTTTGGGACCTTTTAAAAATTGTGGCTGTAGCTCCTACCGGAGCCAGGCTGTGTCTCCAAAAGAGCTGAGCTGCTTCCCAGGATGATGGTTGGGGCACGGGGCTGGAAGCACTGCTATTCCCAATATGGCATATGCTTCCTCCACAACTTTTTCCCCCCTCTTTATTCCTGCTCTTCTTGCGCATAATTTTTTGACTCCACACAACTATTTATTATGCTCATAACATATTAATTCATTCAAAAAGTATTTATTAAGCACCTACTGTATGCCAATTGTGCTACACAGCCTGTACTTTTTGGCCTCTAAAGTCTTGATTCTTCCAGTACCTACTTTGAATGCCTTGCTACCATTCTCCACTTACTAAAAAAATTTCCTGTCTGATGTATGTGTTCAACTTTACTTCCTTTATGAAACCTGATTACTCCTAGAGTAGTGGACTAGTGGGAAACCTTCTCTTTGTCTAAGTTCCTTACCCCTCTCTGGATTGTCCTTCCCCATCATGAAGTCCTTGGGAAATCTTATCCCTCCTCTCTTCTCCCTGAGGAAGCCTCACTGCTTCCTCTGGGCTGGCCCTCTTGCCCCCTGAGTAGTGATTGATAGACAGTGGGTGGGGATGACTGGCAACCCCTGCCCACTGGATCCCCTCCCCAGATGATTGCTTCGAAGGCTGGTCTGGAAGCAAGACAAGCGGTTTGAGGTTGCTGCCATTTCCTGAGCTCTTGTACTCATCTGCCTGTTGGTGGCAGTTGATCAGCAGTTGGGGCTGGTGGTGATGAGGAATGCAGAGGCTAGGCTGAAAGTGGGACAGGTGGTCTGGGGGTGCAGCCACTCGCAATACTCTTACACTCCTGGAAAGCAGCTCCTATGGAGGTGTAGCCTGGCAACCAACTGCTCCAGTGGGTGCTATGGCCACAACTATTTTTTTATTCAAAGATATTTTATTTTCCCAATTACATGTAATAATTCTCAACATATGTTTTCTGAAATTAGAAGATCCAAATTATCTCTCTTCTTCCCTTCCCTCCCCCATCTTGGAGATGACAAGCAATCGGAATCTAGGTTATACATGTTTTAACATGCAAAACATACTTCCTATTGGTTGTTGTTATAAGAGAATACTCAGATAAAACCAAAACCCTAAAATCAAACCACAAATAAACTAAGGTGGAAGACTGCGCTTTGATCAGCATCTGACTCCAACAGTTCCTTCTCTGGAGGCAGAGAGCATTCTTTATCATAAGCCCTTCAGAATTGTATTGTAGAGCTACACCTTTAAAGGCTCACCATACTTGTTGCTATCATCTGGCTACTCTCCAGCTCATTAGTGTGATGCCTAGAACCGAACCTAGTGCTTCAGCTGAAGTCTGATGAGGTAGGAAGCCATTATCTCCGTCACCCTGGGAACATGGATTTGCCCTACTTTGGCTGCCCTCTCACACTTTTGACTCAAGTTGGTTTTACACTCCACTAAAATCCAGACCTTTCCCAGAATGCTGTTATCTCTCCTTGTCTTAGTTGTTTTATTTTTCTTGTGAAGTTGATTTTTTTTGTAGCCTAGTATAAGATTTTTCATTTATGTCTAATGAACTTTGAAAAAAAATTAGATCCAGCTCAATACTTTAACTTGTCTATCAAGTTCCTACTGGATTCCGACTGTCACCTCTAAGCATTGGGCCATTAGCAAAGGGGATGCATATGCCATTCCTGCTTTTTCCCCAGGAATGGATAAAATGTTCAAAAGTGCCAGCTCAGCTAATAATATGGTCAAAAAAGTTAGTGACACGAACCTGTCATGGCCTTGATGAATCTATGCTGGCTTGAGGAAATAGTTGCTTCCATTTTTAGACTGAAAAAAAATACAACTATATGCACTATAGTTTACCTAGATTATTGTGAACTCTATTCTTATAAATTATATTCAAAATGCATTTCCTGTATAAATATTTTAGATGATAGATTTTCTTGAAAACTCTTTCTCCTAAAATATTGTGGAACTGAGTAATACTAAGAGCACCACTGAACCTTGAGTTCCTCTAAACCTTGCAAGGGAGAGAATTTGGAAGATGATGCAGAGGATTCTCACAAAACCCAGCACAGTAGGCACTATTATTATTCCCGTTTCACAGATGAGGAAACTGAATCCCAACTAGAGTAAATGACTGGCTTTTAAAGTCACGTAGTTAGTAAACATCAGAAGTTCGATTTGGACCCAGGCCCTCTGACTCCAGTGCTCTTTGTTTTGTCTGTTCCACCATGGTCTGCCAGCTTACATGGCAGCATAAGGGAGGGGGTGGCATTCTAGCAGGAAGCATTTTAGGAGGGGGTTTCTAGAGAAGAAGCAGCTTCAGTGGTACCTAGCAAAGGTAGAGGAGGAGATCCTAGGGTGAAGGGATCATCAATAGTAGAGAAGGACTCAGTCTTCAAGATGGAGAGAGGGAAAGAGTGGTGATTCTCATGTACTAGAAACTTTCTGTGTACATCACAGTCACTTACCTTTAACTTAAAGGAGAATCTTTGATGAAAGAGACAGAACATTGATCTGTGGAAGGATAACATCTCCTCCATGATTACATCTTTCACATTTATAAGAAGTCAAAAATAAATGCCTAAAACATAAGATTACAAAGGAAATCAATTGTATTCAGGAAGTTGTCTATTTTTTAAAAGTCAATGACAGAAATTGTGAAAGTTGTGAAGATGACTTTAGAGCTGGAAGGGCTCTTAGAACTTATTTGGTCCAGTCCTCTTATTTTACCATTGTGGAAACTGAGGTCCTCTCAGGTAAATGAGTGGCAGAGTCAGGCTCGAGTCATAGGGTCATTGTCCCTGTAGAACTGGAAGGGATCTCAGAGATGACCTAGTCAGACTCCCTTAGTTTATAGCAGAGGAGTCTGGGTGTGCTCCAGGGTCACAGATAGAGGAAGTGGCAGAACTGGGATTTGAACTCTACTTCTCTTCTCCAAATTCAGTGCTCATTCCATAGAACCACATTGTCTCCCGTTTAAAAATAGGGGTATCATTGCATAACTGAGAGAGTGGTGGACCTGGAGTAAGGAAGACCTGGGTTCAAATTTAGCCTCATATAGTTCTGAGCTTTATGACCCTGACAAGTCACGCCATCTTTGTTTGCCTCAGTTTCCTCCACTGTAAAATGAGAGTACTATCAGCACCTCCCTACCAGGGTTGATGGGAGGATCAAATGAGATGACATTTGTAAAGTACTTAGCACAGCATCTGGCATATACTAAGCACTTAACAAATACTTACTAAAATAAAAAACAATTCAATTCAAAACCTATCTCTGAGACTTATTAACTTTGTGACCTTGGGCAAGTCTCTTAACCTCTATCAACAGGCAGCTCCCTAGCATTTATATACTAAGGGAGTTGTAGTCTCCATTGTTAGATGAAATTCTCACATCTGGAGTTTTATACACTGACAAAATCTCATGCCCTTTGAATATTTGAGTATTTGTGAGAATATTCAACTTCTTCATTAGCTGAATGTTAGCGAATTCTGTCAGACTTCTTTGGATTTTTAGTGGAGTTCCTCTTCCTTCAACTGAATGGGGAGAAATTCTGTTTATTTGACTAGAATGTGAACCAATGGGGGCAGCTAGGTGGCTCAGTGGAGAGAGAGCCAGGCCTAGAGACAGGAGGACTTGGATTCAGATCTGGCTTTAGATTCTTCCTACCTGTATGACCCTGGGCAAGTCACCTAATCCCAACTGCCTAGCCTTTACAGCTTTTCTGCCTTGGAACCAATATTTAGTATCGATTTTAAAACAGAAGGTAAAGGTTAAAAAAAAAAAAGAATGTGACCCAAATAGCAAAGAAGGAACATGGTAGAAAGTGTACAGAATACATACATAACTAATCACAATGGGGCTGCGAATAACGTCAGTAAGGGTTTCAAAGTAGCATCTCATTCACTCTAAGGAATGTAATAGCAACAGATGAAACTGCTTTAGTATACTGCTTCTTGCATAGGGCTTTTTACCCTGGTGTCTGTGACCTTGACTTAAAAAAAATTAGAGAACTTTCAATATGATTTATTTTCTTTGTAACTATGTTTTATGCATTTAAAAACGTGATTCTGAGAAGGGGTGCACAGACTTGCTTCTTCATACTGCCCAAAGGTGAGAGAGAGCCAGAGAGCCAGAGAGAAACAGAGAGTGAGAGCCAGAGAGAGTGAGAATGAGAGAAAGAGAGAGAGGGAAAGGGAGAGGGAGAGGGGGAGAGAGAGAGAGAGAGAGAGAGAGAGAGAGAGAGAGAGAGAGAGA
>NC_058130.1:741584428-741594551 GCF_016433145.1 Gracilinanus agilis | reverse complement strand
GAGAGAGAGAGAGAGAGAGAGAGAGAGAGAGAGAGAGAGAAAGAGAGGCGAGAATGCAAAAGGAGAGAGAAAAGAAAGGAGGGAGAGAGAGGGGGCAGAGAAACAAAGAGAGGGAGAGAGAGAGAGAGAGACAGAAAGTCTTCCTCTTTCATTCTGACTTGGGTTGGACTCTTGTTCCAAATGGAATATTGGCTTCTAAAAAGAAATCCATGCTTGGGAAATTGTAAAAGTAGCAGCTTTAGATTCTACACCCAGGATCCTTTAGATTGTCATGATTTTTCTTTCCACTCTTGATAATGGCTTTGTTTGCATGTGAAAAGGTTCATGCTTGTTCCACAGAGTCTCTTCAAGCTTCCTTCTGACTTGTGGCATGAGGTTACATTGTGCTCACCTGCTTCTGCTTGGTGGTTTAGAGAGTAAGAGGAATATTTTCCAACTGAGCACATATAATCACTTTTCCCAGGAGCACCAAACTCAGCTTTAGTTTTGACACAAAAATTTTTTCACTGATGAATCAACCCTCCTCCATTCATACAGTTGATGGTTTATATTTGAGTTTGGAAATGACATGACCCGGATGGAACTTGTGGGGTACAATTCTGCTTTTCCTTAAGCCAACAAAAAACCTTCTTAGCTTTGCTTGTTTTCTTTTAGGGATTAAGAATCAAGGGAGAGTGACTTTTGTTTAGGAATTTATTATGCTCAGCAGGTACCATGTCATCATGATGCCCATTTTTTTTGGTCATAAAAAGGACTTGACTTAGTAGAGAGTCATTATTTAAGTTCAGCGTCATATCGATTAGATACATACTAACATTTAAAAAAATGTTTTGTTTTCTGATAGCAAATGCACACAGGTTCTCCAATAGCTGGAACTGTGAATACTTTAGAAATTGAAGCATTTAAGAGACAGCAAACACTAACGCAAGCAGGTATGGAGCATTGAACCCCCTGTGCATTTTTTGAAACTTTCAAAATGTCAATAGACTAGAATGAAACAACTTTTCTTTTTTAAATCATCTAGTACTTATTTTCTCAGAACTTTGCTAGGCAAAATTTCAAGTCTTTTGTTTGAGTAATTATTTAATCTAATTTGTTGTTGTTGTGAATGAAATGTTATAATCTATGCTAGAGCTAATATAATTTTTGATGAACCAGTTTGCTTACTGAAAGTACATGTTAATCTGGTCTCAGATACTTTCTTGTTGTATGATCCTGGGCAAGTCACTTAATATCAGTCACCTAGCCCTTACCACTTTTCTGCCTTGGAACCAATATTTAGTATCAATTTTAAGGCAGATGGTAAGGGTTTAAAAAAAAGTACATTATTATTGAAATGTGCTCTCCTGGGTTTGCTGCATGTGTTCTTTGAAATTATGGCATAGTGTACTTATATTAAAAACATTATAGTACAATATTTGCTTTGTAAAAATGAACTTGGAACCCTCATGGTACTATAAATGGAATTTGAATATTATAGATTCACCTAAGAGGCCTCGAATTGATGTGGGCTGTCATGGGGTAGCCTTTCATTATCCAGCTGTGACTTCAGGAGTCCCTCTTCAGCAATTAATGCCAACAGCACAAGGTATTCTGTCACCAAAGGCCAGGTACAGATTCTTTTGTCTAGAAAGGTTGATGTGGGTGAGTCAAAGAATCCAATTTGATTTCTAGTTGACTTCAGATTCTTATAGGCAAGTGATTATTTCTATTGTATTTGGAGAGTTGGGTGATGGGCTCTCATGATATATGTACGAGCATGGAAATGGTAACAGGTGCCATTTTCAAACCAGAGTTAGTGAATATCAGAGGAAAAGTCAAGAATGTGCCTAGCATAGCTGGGTGGCTCAGTGAGTAGAGAACTAGACCTTTTGTTGGGGGGACCTGGGCTCAAGTCTGGCCACAGATGTTTCCTAGCTGTTTGACCCTGCCTACGGTTATATCACCTAACTCCAGTTGCCTAGCTCTTACCACTCTTCTGCCTCACAACTAATACTGAATATTGAATCTAAGACAGAAGGTAAATGTTTAAAAAAAAAAGAATGTATCTGGCACATAGTAGGAACTTTAGAAATTACAATTGACCAACTGAGTGGTTTTCATTAATTATATCCAAGTAAATTTTTTCTATTTTCCCCTATTATTCTAAAAAGAATCATTCATCTTTGGTTTAATATAACTTATAATAATAAAAAAGGTTATTAACTTTTAGAAAATAGTTATTGTTAATTTAGAATATACCTATAGAAGAAGATTTCTTAAAATTCAGAAAAAAGATAAGTATGGACTTTAAAAGAGAATTGTAGAATTCTGATACTACAGCTAGCATATATATTATTCCTTTTACATACCAGGTGTTTTGCAAATACTACCTTATTTGACCTTTGGTGTAGACCCTGTAAAGTAGGTGCAATTATTATCCCCATTTTACAGTTGAGGAAAATGAGGCAAATAAGTCCATAGGCCACACAGCTAGTAAGTGTCCAAGACTGTATTTGAACTCAGCTCTGACCAGGAATAGTACTTTATCCATTGAGTCACCTTGCTGCTTCCAATAGAGAGCTAGGAGAATAAATTGGATAGGGTACTGGAATCAGGAAAATCTAGGCTTAATTTTTGCCTCTGACCCTAGTGGAGTGTGTAATGTTGGGCAAGACACTAAAAATCTTTGGTCCTAGTTTCTTCAACTATAAAATTGATATAATAATACCCATAGCACCTATTTTACAAGAACCTACCTGTTATCAGGCCCAGAACATAGAGTTAAAACCATGTTATAAGAATGGCAGTTATTATTAATACACAGTGAAAAAAAGGTGGTGCGAATTATCACTATGTCTGGAAAAGATCTGAGGAATTTAGTGAACCACAAGGCTAATGTGATTCCTTAATGTTATGGGGCAGCCAACAGAACTGAGTGTCCAAGTTTTTCCTGCCAATTCTGAGCACCAAAGTTGGTAAAAGACATTGATGATGTAGAGAAGGAATAGAAGAAGAAAGTGAGCATTTACTATTATATGTCAGGCACTGTGCTAAGTAAGCACTTTACAGATATTATCTCAGGGGGGCAGCTGGGTAGCTCGGTGGATAGAGAACCAGGTCTGGAAATGTGAAGGTCCTGGGTTCAAATCATATATGTCCAAGCTGTGTGACCCTGGGTAAATCACTTAACCCCAGTTGCCTAGCCCTTACCACTCTTCTGTCTTGTGACTGATACTTAGTATTGATTCTAAGATGGAAGGTAAGGGTTAAATGCTTTTGTTTTTTAGTGTTTTTTAAAAAAATTTAAATGAGTGCCTTATTTTATTAGAGATTTTTTTCTATGTCACAGAGGAATCATTTTTTGTTATTTATATGATTAAATATGGTAATTATTTTTCTGAGTTGAACTATCCTTGCATTTTGTTATTAATATAGTTTAATTTCCCCAAATTTTAAATATTACATATTGCTATAATATCTTTGCTAAATTTTTTAAAAATTCTCATTAATTAAATTAATCTATAGTTCTCACTCTCTTCTTTGTCTCTTTAAAAAAATTTTTTTCCATGATTATATGATTCTTGTTGTCTCTCCCCCCCCTCTAATCTCCCTGCTTCCAGAACTGACAAGCAATTCCACTGGGTTATACATGTATTATCATTCAATACCTATTTCCATATTGTTCATTTTTGTAATAATATTTTAAAACCAAAACCCCAAATCATAAAGCCATGTAAACAATTGATGAATCATATGTTTTCTTCTGGGTTTCTACTTCCACAGTTCTTTCTCTAGATGTGGATAACATTTTTTCTCATAAGTCCTTTGTTCTCGATTTAGGTAGCAGGACAATATTTGTCGCATAAGATGTTTTTGAAAGAATATCTTATTTTTCTATTGTTGAGAATAATTTTTATAATATGGGTAAAGATGGTTCTTGAAATGCTTGATAAAATTTGCTCATTAAATTTCTTTGAACTAGACTATATTTTCACTGGAGAATAATTTCATCTTTCTGTTTCCAGTATTTCCCTCTTTCCAGTCCATTTCTTCTTTTTCAAATGCTCCCTTTCCCAGCTCCAGCTGCCTTCTCAAGGATCATTTCAAATGCAATCTTCCCCATGGAACCATCACTAAATCTACAGATAGAAATAATCTTTCCCTTTTCTCAACTACCCATAAATAGCATTTTATACTTTTCTTATTCCATTTTTTCTTCATACATTGTGTTGTAGCTATTTCTGTAATGTCTCATCTCTCATTAGATTCTAAGCTGTATGAAGGTAGGCACGATGTTGTTGGTTTTTCCACACAATTTACACAACACCTAGCACATTCTATGTATTTTATAAGTGTCTGTGGAATGGACTGAGGAGATCACATTTTAAAAAAGTTATTCAAAAGAGATGGAAGGAAAAGCAGATATAACCAAAGATAAATCCAAAAGGGCACAAACTTATAGTAATATTATCAATAACTCTGAAGCCTAGATCAAGCTATTATTCACCCCAAATGTTAAAGATAACAAAAGGGGTATTTTTAGCTATTTTTGGAGCAAGAAGAATTCTATAGATTTTTGGTAGAATTCTGTAATGAACCATTAAACAAATAATTTTTGGATACTTTGAAAAGGAAATGGTTACAATGAGATCCCCTAAGAACAAATGATAGCAAACTAATCTAGTTTCTTTTAAAATATTAGGCTTTTGGATTAGTTATTAAGTGGGTAGATCATATATAGACATCTTGATTTTAGCAAAGGATTTGACATATTAAATTTTTTTGTAGATAAGGCAAAGAGCTGAGTGATAATTTGCATACATTTGTAAGGGGGTGAACCAACCATGTCATAGAATACTGATCAATTTTTAGTCCTGTTCTGCTTATTGCTTTCCTTGATGCAATTGAAAATAAAGAACGGATACTTATGAATTAATTTGTATTTGACACAAAGCTGGTAGGAATAATTAAGACATTAGAAAAAAAAAGAAGATTCAGAAAGATTTCAATTGTATGGGCTCAACTTAATAAGGTAAAATTTAATTTAAGAGATAAGTATAAAGTCTTGCATTTAGATGAAAAAAAATTAGCTTCACAAAAACAGAATTGGGAAGATATAACTTGACAGCAATTCATTTGGAAAAAGATCTGAGT
This sequence comes from Gracilinanus agilis, assembly GCF_016433145.1. NCBI lineage: Eukaryota > Metazoa > Chordata > Mammalia > Didelphimorphia > Didelphidae > Gracilinanus > Gracilinanus agilis. The sequence continues at coordinate 741,589,415 of NC_058130.1, read as the reverse complement.
ATTTCATTGGCCCAGACTCACTATGAGCTAATACTAATGTTGTTGCTGGGAAAAAAAAAGCTAATGTAACCTTAGGCTGCATTAAGATAACTACAGTAACTATGGTGTTTATATCAAGAAGTGGTCTCCCTGCAATTGGCATAATAACTTTTAGTACTAGCCACCACCTTTTAAGGAAAATTAAAAAGTCACTGTGAGCCTTGAGGAGGTCAGTGAATAGGATGGTGAGAGCTCTAGAAAAGTTCTGTCACACAGAATGGTTGAATGTACTGAGCATATTTATAATGAAGTAGATTTTATTTCAATATAAGGAAAAATAGAATGGTTCATTAACTGGAATACCATTCATAAGATAATGAGCTTTCCATCCCTGGGAGTATCTAAGCAAAATTGTAAATCAATGTATAAATACAGGGAGTTCCAAATGTCTTCGTGTAGCTTTTCCTATATAACCTATAACCTATTAAATGAAGTAATAGTATTTCAAAAGAACTGTGGTTTCATCTTTGTGAATATTTTTTCCAGTCATGCAGATTGCAACCCCTTATGCCTCATCAGTAAACAATTTCATGGCTTACTGTATCAAAAGAATTTATTACTTAGCTAACTTTCTGATGACAAGCTTTTCTAAAATTAGCTAGGTTGATCCTCATCTATGAAACACAGAATATGGTGCCAGACCCATACTTGAAGACATTCCAATTTGGGAGGATCTATTAGAACTCATGCTCCACTGTCATAGCTTTTGAAAATTCAAGGTGTCACCTCCATGCCCCACTGAGGCGTCAGAGGATAACCTGTCTAGAGGCCAAAGGATCATAACTATTCCAGCATTTTCCTGGAATTTTGAAGCCTAAGCTTCTTTCCTTCTCTAAGATTCTGTGACTGTGTTGATCTAGAATGAATTTTGGAATTCAAAACCAAATTAAACATTCAAAGGAAATAAATTACATGTTGTGTAAGGTAAAATGCAATACTTTTCCAAATCAACTACTTTTAAAAGTTGCTCATTGATAGAATCGAGAAATAAGACTCATTGATTTTTGTGATATTTATAGCTAATAATGTTTGGAAGGGACTTTAGAGGTCATCTAGTTCAATCATTTTATAGATGAGGAAACTGAGGCCGAGGGAGTTTAAATAACTTGTTCATATAATACAGTTTTGACAGATTTTCCAAAGTAATGTAATCTTTGAGTACAATCTATTAAAATCCTTAAGTATTTCCTCTTTCCTGCTTAATATTTTCTCAGATGAATTTCCATTTAACTTAGGCATTTTAAAATCACTGTTTGATTTCTTCTGGGTTTGCAGGCGGGATGCCTCCCACTCCTCAAGCTGTACAGCTCACTGGACAGAAACAAAGCCAACAGCAGTATGATCCATCCAAAGGTCCTCCCGTGCAGAATGCTGCGAGTCTCCATACTCCTCCACCTCAGCTTCCTGGGCGGCTGCAGCCTGCAAATGTCCCAGGCACGTCACTCCCATCAGCCCTGCAGATCTCTCAGCAGCCCCACCAGCAGATGATGGAGACCCAGCTTCAGCCTCCAGTTCCAGTGAAGACCCAGCCACCCAGCATAGCTATCCCTGCTGCTCCAGCCAGTCAGCCTCCCCTTCCTCAGGCTCTTGTGCCAGCACTCCACGTCCAGATGCAAGGACAGATATCTGCACAGATCTCTCAATCTCAGGCTACAGTACAGCCGCAGGTATTCAGTGGTTTGGGGCTCTAGGATAGCAAATGATGATGATTTTTATTAGCCAGGGATATGGGGGTTCTAAGTTACATATGATAATCCAAGTGATCATTTACAGTTCCTCTTGGTACACCTGCAGAGTAGCAGGCCCTTTTTGTTGAGGTGCTTTTAACTGTGAACATTCTTTCAAGATTAAATTGTTGGATTTATAAGTCTGCAACTTCTTGTGGAATGTAAATGTTAAAATGTTATCTGATTTCAATATAGCTTGTTATGTTCGTGAGTAACAAAATGTTTCCCGGACAGACTGTTTCATTGCTGCAACCATCTGTGGATCTTGCCCAGGCTTCTCAGCATCTTCTGGCAGATTCTCTACCTCCCTCATCTCTTCCACCATCAGCTCCTTCAGGGACAGCACCACCCGCTGTATATCCTTTACAGACAAATGGAATTTCTCCAGTGACCAACAAATCTTTATCCCCTGTTGTATCCAAGCCCCCAGGCTTAGCTGGAGCAATAGCACCAACAATTCAGACCCCAGCCCAGAATGCAGAGGGCCTGGATAGTTCCCAGGACAAGCTTGCTGAGCAAATAAAACTGGTAAGAACCATTTTTTCTTTTCATATGTATTTAAGTGATTTTAAAAGAGCTTTAAATTATTAAGCCTTTAAAATAGATTGGAAAATGAGGCTGTGATTATATTTGCTACAATGACAGAAGGTAATTGTATAAAAGAGTGAATTAGAGAAATTCTTTTGAAAATTAGCCTCATTGGTTTTGCTTGCATTTTGGGGGATACAGCTGTTCCCTATATTAAGAGTAGATGACTTGTGGTCTTCTTTCCACCGAAAGTTAACATTTAAAGGGCTGCCAGGTAGAAGAGAGATCAAATTGGTCTTCTTGGCCCCAGGAGCAATGGGAAAAAATTTCAGAAAGCCAGATTTAGGCTCAATGTTGCAAAATTCTCCCCATTAACCCGGCCTCTCCAAAAGTTGAATGGACTGCTACTGAATATAGTGGATTTTCCTTCAGCAGGGGGCTCCAAGTAGAGGCTGAATGTACTTATCAGGGATGTTTTAGAGGAGATTCTTGTGTGGGTACAGTTTGGATTAGATGATTTGTCAAGTCCTTTCCAACTCAGAAAAGGTAAAAATGGTTGGACCAATCCCATTCCATCCCTGCTTATTTTCTCTCTTTTACCCCTCTTCCCCCTCTGATATCTCTTCCTCCCCTCCCAATCTTCTTTGTCTTCCCCTATTTCTATTCTCTTTTCCGCTCACTTTGAAAAATTAGAATCTTTCCTTTCCATCTTGGAACAATACTAAGTATTGGTTCCAAAGCAAAAAAGTGGTAAGGGCTAGGCAATTTGGATCACACAGCTAAGAAATGTCTGAGACAAGATTTAAACCCAGGACCTCTTATCTGGTTTTCCGTCCACTGAACCACCTAGCTGCTCCTTCTGCTAACCTTTTACTTTCCCTTTTTTCTTCCTCTCTTGGCTTTAGTGACCAGTGACATCCACCTACTTATGACATTTCTTTGCTGAGGGCTTGTTGAGGGGAACTAGAGAAAGGGCAGACGTCTGTTCTAATTCATGTTCAGATACCACATTCAGCACTGAAAGATGAGGTTAGGCTTCCTTTTGAGAAAGGGGCCTTAGTATTAGCTGGGAACATCAGATCATAGTCTGTTTCAACATGAAGATTATATATGATTTCCACCTTTTAGTTATAATCCATACCCCACACCCCACCCCGACTGCAGGGCTATGTATGCTTTGTCAGGAAACAACAATAATAGGTATAATGGAAAGCTTGCTAGACTTGGAAAACACATGGGTATGAATCTCAACTCTGACAATTTAGTTGGATGACCGCAGGTAAATCGCCTAACTTCTCTCCACCTCATTTGCTTTCAGAAGTTGTTGGGAATAAATTTCTTTGTAAATAATTAATCAATATAGAAATATGGACTTGCATTATTAATAATAATATTTCTTTTTATTTGCTTAGGGCCCACTTGTTGAATACCTGGGTAATAGGTGCCTCCCAAGCTTAGCTAAGCCTGGGGGCTTGGATAGGTTATATAAGTCTGAGACATAGTTTTTCTCATCAAAGATCTTAACACTCAGTAAAAGAAATTAGGTGTTCAAAGAAGCCAATATGATTGCGCACTAGCCCTGAAAGTCTTTAGTGGAACTGTAATCCCAAGTGGTCTTTTTCTTCAGCGCAGATTGTGATCCAGCTATGTCTTTTCAGCTCTGCAAGACTTTTCCTGGTTCTCTCACAGATCTCTTGCTTTGGTGAGATGAGGAGTGAGTAGAGTCTTTTAGTTAAATTAATTTACTTTTATTTACAATGAAATGGTTTCTTATTTAGGATTTGCTTGTAGACTTTGTTACCCAAGATAAGTGAGTAAAGTGTTGAGATTATATCAAGGTGATAGAACTTGACAAGATCTTGGAGGAGGTATTTCTAGATTGTGGCCTCCCTCTTTCAGAGAAGGGCAGTTAGGACCCCAAGAGTTTACTTGATTTGTTCAAAGCCACTCCTGTAGCTAGTGGAAGAACTAGAACTAGAACCTAGTTGTCCAGATTTCTAATCTAGTGCCCTTTGTAGGCATTGTTTTGATTATCCATATGTTTGAGTGATCAACTGATTCATAATATTATTGAATGTCAGGATGAGAAATCTTTCAGGCTCAAAAAGGTCCTGTCCAAATTCACCCCCAAGACTTATCAATAGAGCCAGACTCAGTCTTGATTACAGAACTTCCTGTTGAAGGCTCTTTCCTCCTGTACCCACCTTTGCCTCTTCTTTTGCGATCTAAAGCTACATTCTTTATAGTAGATCTATGAACAAAACTTTCTAATAATCAGAGTTATCATAAAGGGGAATGGATGGCCTTGAGTGGGAGTGGGTTTATCCTCATTGAAGTAAAGGCTCTTTGATCACTTGACAGGCACATTGGAGAAAGAACTTTTTTTTCTGGTATAGATTGGGCTAGCTGGCCTTTGAAGGTATTTCTAACTCTGAAATTCTTGGATTCTGCACCTTTGGATGGTTATTGAGAAGGTTACACAAAAAAGAGCCAGCTTTAAAGGGTCAGGAATGCTTAATTCATAAGACATTCAACATAAGACAATAGTCTTATGGAGCCTTTACGATAGTATGAACTTTTCCTTTTATCATTATTTTGTCACCCTGAAATAGCCATAATATACTATATACCCATCTTCCCTCCCTCCCTCCCTCCCTCCCTCCCTCCCTCCTTCCTTCCTCCCTCCCTCCCCT
>NC_058130.1:741465091-741579551 GCF_016433145.1 Gracilinanus agilis | reverse complement strand
TCTGTCTCTGTGTCTCTGTCTCTGTCTGTCTGTCTGTCTATCTGTCTCTCTCTCTCTCTCTCTCTCTCTCTCTCTCTCTCTCTCTCTCTCTCTCTCTCTCTCACACACACACACACACACACACACACACACACACACACACACACACACACACACCCAGAGTAATTCTTCCCTTCCCCCATTCAGTAGAACTTTAGTGGTTGTCTATTTCTGGCAGGATCAAATACTAAAAACCTCTCTTTGGCTTTTAAAGCCATTTATAACTTAGTTTCTTCCTACCTTTTTGGTGTTTTTACGTATTACTCCCTTCGACATACTCTTATCTGATAACAGTGGCCTCCTTGGTGCTCATAATATTCCATCTTTCAGCACTTCCCCTGGCTGTCCCTTCATATCTTGAATTCTGCCTCCTCATTTCTGTCTCCTGAATTCCCCAATTTCCTTTCAGTCTCAGGCAAAGTTCAGTTTTCTGCAAGAAACTGCTTTCATCTTAGTTCTTCCCTCTGAGATCCTCTGCAGTTGATCGGCCTATATCTAGTTTGTCCATAGTTGTTTGTGTGGTGTTTCTTCCAGTAGACTGTGAGTGACTTGAGGTCAGGGACTTGTCTCTTCTCTTTCTTTGTATCCCCAGCACTTAGCACAGTGCCTGGAACATAATAATTGTTTAAGAAATGTTTGTTGACTTGACTTGGAAAGAGGAAAGATAAATAAGACCCTCAAAGGAATACATGGCTCATTGGGATTGCTCAATGTAGAAATTCTCTTCTATACTTTATTAGTCCTGGTCGTGAAACTTGAATATATTTTGCCATGGGATCAGACTGTAGATATTCTTTTCACCTAGTGAGTTCCTCTTTAACATTTTAATTAGTGGTTTAGATAAAAGCATGGATAGAATCCTTTTTAGATTTTCACATGAGAAAAAGTTGGGAAGGACAGAGATATGATTGAATAACAAGTTTAGGATCCTAAAAGATCTTGACCAGTTAGAATGATGTATAGGACTGATGAATAAGATGAAACTTGATAGGGATGAATGTAGAGTCTTATCCTAGGGCTTAAAAAACCCCTCTACAAGCACATGATGAGGGAAGGCATGGTTAGGTTTAACTGTGTTTGAAGAACATCAAGGGGTTTGGGTGGACTTTTAAGCTCACTATAAGTCAATGAAATGATATTGTAGGCAATAGAATGAACATGATATTGGACAGAGTTTCTATGAGTAAGAGGGTTCTGGTCCTATTGTCCTCTACTCTTGTCACACCATATCTAGATTATTCCTTTCTAGCGAGTGCATTTTAGGAAGGATATTGGTAAGCTGGGGAATGCCCAGATGAGGATGACAAAATGATGAAAGACCTCCAATCCAGAAGAGCCAGAGGAGACCTGATATTGTTTTTCAAGTATTCATAAGTCTGGCATGTAGGGAAGGGATCTGACTTGTTTTATTTGACTTCAAAGGGAAGAATCAGGAGAAACAGATGGAGGTTGCAAAAGTGGCAAATTTAGGCTGGATGTAGGGAAAAACATCCTAACAGTGAGAGCTTCCCTAAAGTGGAACAGGCTTCTTTAGGGAGCTGGGGGCCTCCATCTTTTAGTATTCTAAGCAAAAGACTGGAGGAATGCTTGTTGAGCCTATTATTATGTTCTCTTTAAGGAAAAAAAAAATATATCCAATCAGCAAAGGAGGATAGAGTCTGCCTTCTTTATTTAGTATTTTGGTAAAAGGTTGAAGTCTAACCATGCCTTCACTCATCATGAATTTGGGAGAAAGATCTTTTTAGCTCAAGGAAAAGGCTTTACATTCATCCCTATTAAGTTTCATCTTATCATCAATCCTGTCCATTGTTCTAACTTGCCAAGATCTTGTAGGATCCTAATCTTGTTATTCATGTATTATTTCCCTTCTCAACTTTTTGTCATGTGAAAAATCTGAAAGGATGTTGTACATGTCTTTATGCTAGTTATTGATTAAAATGTTAAAGATGGGGGGCAGCTGGGTGGCTCAATTTATTGAGAGCCAGTCCCAGAGATGGGAGGTCCTGGGTTCAAATCTGGCCTCAGAACTTCCTAGCTGTGTGACCCTGGGCAAGTCATTTAACCCCCATTGCCTAGCCTTTACCACTCTTCTGCTTTGGAACCAACACACAGTATTGATTCTAAGACAGAAGGTAAGGATTTAAAAAACATGTTTAAAGAGGAACTCACTAAGTGAAAGAATGTCTATAGTTGGGTCCCATTACATTCAAAACGCATTAAGCAAAAGGCTGGAGGACTACTTGCTGGATATATTGTAGAGAGTGTTCTCTTTTTAAAAAAACGCATTTATATGCATATATATATTTTTTTTCAATCAGCAAAAATCCATCTTCCCTCTCCCCTCCCTTCCAAATGAGAATGAAAGAAAAACAACCCTCTTGTTACATTCATGTTCAACTAGGCAAAATAAAGATCTACACTGACCAAAGGATTCTCTTTCAGGTTTGAGTTGGAACAGATGGCTGTTTAGGTCGCTTCCAACTTGGAGAATTCTGTGATTCTGTGTTTTAGGAAAACAACACCCATCAGCGAATTGCAGAGTTGAGAAAGGAAGGATTGTGGTCTCTTAGACGCCTGCCAAAACTTCAGGAGGCCCTGCGTCCAAAATCTCACTGGGATTATCTCCTCGAAGAGATGCAGTGGATGGCGACAGACTTTGCTCAAGAGAGAAGATGGAAAATGGCTGCAGCCAAGAAGGTACTCTGTTTATCACCACACTTTGTGGTCACTGCTTTGATGGAAAACAACTAGCTGGAGTCACTGTGGGGCAGGCGGTGCTCCTCATTGTTTTGGCAAGCAGCTTTGGTAAATCACACAGGCTGGGCTGGCCCTTGCTGCTGTATGGTAACCCTTTGACTGTCGCTGGCTGTTTCTCTTCCTCTTGCTTTATTCCCTCTTCCCTGTCCTTGCCCTTTCAGGGATATTACTTACCTTTGATTCTCAATTTCTTTTCCTGAATAATTTGTCATTTTCTGCCCTCTCCATGAAGGGATGCTCCTAATACACTGTTCAAGTGATTGCTCCTTTTTGAGGGCTAACAGCATTTTGTTTGTACCTCTTTTTTTTTAAAACCCTTACCTTCCATCTTAGAATCAATACTGTATATTGGTTCTAAGGCAGAAGGTTGGTAAGGGCTAGGCAATAGGGGTTAAGTGACTTGCCCAGGGTCACATAGCTAGGAAGGGTCTGAGGCCAGATTTGAACTTAGACCTCTTGTCTCTAGGCCTGGCTCTCAATCCACCGAGCCATCAAGCTGCCCCTGTTTGTGCCTCTTTCGTGAAAATTCCTGATTTTCCCTTTCATTTTAGTTATTCCTTTATAATAATATTAATAGCATTTATATAGCATCTGCTATGTGCCAAGTGCTTTACAAATATGATCTCATTTGATCCTTACCACAACCCTGGGAAGTAGGTGCTATTATTAGCCCCATTTTACATTTGAGGAAACTGAGGCAAACAGAAGTTATTTGACTTGTTCAAGGTCATACAGATTGTTAAGTGTCTGAGGCTGGATTTAAACTCAGGTTGTCATGACTCCAGGTCCAGTGCTCTATCCACTACCTAGCTGCTGTGTTGATTTTAAGATGACCGTAGAATATCTGGGTAGAAAAGTCCAATAGGCAGTGGGTAAGGCTCAAGAGATAAGGATAAGATTTGTAATTTGGGAATCAGCTGCTTAGAGATGCGACACCTGTAAGAAATGATGAGGTCACTGAAAAAGCATGGAGAGCGGGGGTGGGAGGGGGGTTACTAACCTGTTCCCATGAGCTTGTTTTTTAAAAAATAATGTATAATGTGGTTAATATCTATATAACATATATTACCTCTATACACAGTTATACACCTTTCTCTGTGTCTGTCTGACTGTCTATGTGGCTCTCTATATGGGACAAACAACTCTGGGTGCAGAGAGCAGATCAGAGAGATGAAGGTCCGACAGAATTTGTGGAATCCTTGCTTATAACGGTCAGAAGGAGGAAGGGTAAAGACAGGCAGAAGGAGGGAAGCCAAGGACAATGGAGGAAAGTTAGTGGCATTGCAGAGAGTGTAGAGGGGCTGCTGCTCTGGTGGAGGCCAGAGAGGGCTGGAGAGAACACACAGCCAGGGATTTCCTTGGTTTAAAGAGCTCCAGGCTGGCATTGTCTCTCTCACTTAGATTTTAAAGGATTGCTTGAACCCTGGGACAGTTAGTGACTTGCACAGGTCTACACAGCCAGGATGTTCCAGAGGGAGACCTTGAATCCTTCTTGTCTTCCTGGCTCTATCAGAGTCACAGAACTTGAGAGCTTTTGGGCACCTCAGTGGTCATACACTGTGGGGCCTGTCACTTTTGGAAGCAGCGGCCCATTCCTGCTCTCGACAGCTCTAACTATTAGCAGGTTTTTTCCTGGCATCAAGCCCAAATCTACCTCTTTTTTTTTTTTTTTTAGCTTCTACCCTTTGCCCCTGTTCCTCCTTCTGTGACCAAAGTGAGTCTAATTCCTCTTCTTACGTGGTAACCACTCAAATGCTTGAACAACTAACACACCTTACCCATTTGATGCTTAAAAAAAAACCACAACAAAATGACCACCCTTCCTTTCTGTCTTTGAATCGATACTTAGTATTGGTTCCAAGACAGAAGAGTGGTAAGGGCCAGGCAAAGGTGGTTAAATGACTTATCCAGTGTCACACAGGTAGGAAGAATAGGACCTCCTATCTCTAGGCCTGGCTCTCTATCCACTGAGCTACGTAGCCACCCCTGCCTGTCCCCAGCCCATTTTATATTTATGAAATCGATAATTTTGTACCCAAGTGTGAAACTTCACATTTATCCCTATTGAATTTCACTTTAGTAGATTTGACCCAATGATCTAGTCAGTCAAGCTATCATCCATCATGTTAAGTTCTTTCCTAACTTTGTGTCCTTGGTAGATGTGCTGAGCATACCATCTACATTCAAGTCATTGATAACAATGTTAAATAGCACAAGGCAAGAGACAGATACCCGAAGCACTCTACCATATTCTCATTGCTCTGTTTACAGTTGCTCCTTGAGTCTGGTCATCCAAACCAATTCTGAACCTCTCTGATTTTATTTTTTGTCTACCTCATATCTCTGGCTGTTAAACCAGACCGCCTCACCAAGGAGAATTTTGATTTAAAAAAGGACCTCAGATTTTGTAAATAGGAGGCCTTTGATGATCTTTGAGAGTAGTTTCAAATAGAGTAGTTTGTGGGGAGGCTGATGTAAGTTAGATTGCTAAAGGTTAAAGAAGGAATATGATGGAATGTGAGAAGACCTATCGACAGTGGGTTTGGGAGTTAGTAGGTGAAGGGAAAGAGAAGGAGATGACAGACTGAGATAATAGCATAAGTGCTGAAAGGAAACTTTTAGGATAAAGGAGATCTGGTAATATTTATAGGAAGAAATGAAGAACTAATGGAGGAGGAGAAATTGAAGATTTAAGGAGAGAGAATTAATTTAGGAGGGTCCTGGAAGAGGTAGAGGAGATGATAGACTTCCTGTGGCATATTTACCAATAAAGGCTACCTAATTTTACCCGAGAGATGTGTTTTTGCATTTTTATTAATTAAGCCATATTTTGCAGTTATCTTAAATTGCTTTAATGAGTTCGTAACATAACTTATTTGATCTTTCAGTTGGCAGTAGTGATGAGAATACTTTAATTTTGAGTTTCTTTGCATCTCAACCTTACTGAGAAATGGCTCATGTTCTATAAATTCTTAAATACAGCAGTTCATGTTTTAAGTTCGTAGTCTCTGCAGAGAATTCTTTTGAAAAGAATCACTTTACATGACATATGAGGGTCTTGTTGAAGAAATTTAGCTTCAAGAAAACTCCAAAAGAGATAGAATAGCAGTAGTTTGACATCTGAAGGGCTGTCACCTGGAAGAAAAGGATCAGTCTTGTTCTGCTTAGCCCTGGAGGGCAGAACCAGGAGCACTTGATAGAAGTCGGAAAGAGACAAAACATGGGCTTTGATGGGAAGAAAAATGCCTTAACAATTAGATCTATTCCAAAGGATTGCCATCTAGAGAAGTGATGGATTATTTCTCTCTCCTTAGAGACCTTCTGGCATAAGCTGGCTAATCAGCTGGTTGTGTGTGTTGCAGATAGGACTTTTGTTGAGGTGTGGCTTTGATTAGGTGACCGCTTTGGTCCTGAGATTCTCTTATTTCCTGAATCCTTTTGGGAATAGTCATCCCTTTATTTACTCACTCTATAAATTTATTCTTTTCATTTTTTTGGGTAAGTGGTTCAATTTTTCCTCTTAATTTAATTTTCCCATGCAAATTTGATTAGATGTATTGATCACTTTGCCCCTTCTCAGTTCCTAAATGGATTTCTTCCACTTGGATACAGTTTAACACAGCTAATATTTCCTGTTAACATTTCCCTTATGGCCCAAATGCAATTTAAGTAAGATCTTTGGTGGATTAAGGCCGTCAGATGACTTCATTCTCATTGCTTTAAAATTAGATTCCAAAAAAATCAAGGTCCAAAAATCTTTGAATAAAAAGATAAATGATTGTTATGATTTCTATTTATTTAACATAGGCCTTTTAAAAAAATTAAGATGGTTTACTTTTTCCCATAATATTAATGAATTATCCAGTAGAATATTTACTTTCTTTAAGTATTTTGTGTACTTTTTTTAAGTGTCAAGGGAGGATTAAAAATAATTATTGAAGATGGAGATTTTAGTTGAACTGATGCTTTAGAATTCTACTTTGTAGAGTACACAGACTTGGTTAGTAAATAGAAGCTTTAATATTAGCATGGATTGTGTTCTTGGTTAGTTTTATTCATAATATGATGATTTTTATTAGATGGTCAGAACTGTGGCTCGTTACCATGAAGAAAAGAAACTTAATGAAATGAAAAACAAAAAGGAGGAACAGAACAAGTTAAGACGTATTGCTGCATCAATTGCCAGGGAAATAGAGTACTTCTGGTCTAATATTGAACAGGTAAGCCCTTCCTTTTTCTTAGTTTAATATATTCTATTTGATTTCAAAACCTATACTTTTGCTTCAATTCATGTTTTTTCTTCTTTTAGGTAGTAGAAATTAAACTGCACATTGAATTTCAAGAGAAACAAAAGCAAGCATTGAATATTAAGAAATATTCAAGACATGGTAACTATTTAATTGAAATGCTGAATAATCTAATTAAAGTTAATGTATTTCACAGAACCATAGGCCCTTCACTTTAAAAGTAGTACTTTTATTAGTAAATTTTCTGTGGAATATACATTATTTTCTTCTGTTTTTATGATTGAATAAAATAAAAATCCTTAAGCTTTATAAATCCTAATTTGCAGGTAAGGACCTAAAGTCACTAGAAGCCAACATTAAGATAGAAAATGAAAGCAGTATGGTAAGTGGTTTGTTTTTATTATTTTCATTTTTGAGTTAGAAGAGATCTAGGAGGTTAGCTAGTTCAGACTATTCCTCCATACTTGAAGGGGAGGTGGTCATTCAATCTCTACTTGAATACACTTAGGAATGGAGAGTCTAGTACCTCACAGGGAAGCCCTTATCATTGTCAGACAATGATAACTATTAGAAGAATTTCCTCATATTGAAATAAAATCTGCTTCTCTGTAACTTCTGCCCATGAGCTCTATCTCATCCCACTAGAGCAATTCCAAATAAATGAAATCAGAATAAATAAACTCTAGATTGTATTAAGTAACACTAAAATATTTAATATCAAAAATCTTTTTAATATGCATAAATATAAAAAATAATTGGATGGCCCACACCTAGCACTAGTTCTTAGACATAATAGGAACTTAATAGATGCTTTTTGGTTTTAATTAAGTAAAAATAAAGAGTGGGAAATGAAAAATAATCTTGTTCTTTGTGCTTTAAAATAATTTTTGTCAATTCATTGAGATAAGTGAGCACACAAACATAGGCAATAAATTTGTATTATTCTACAAAAAAGATTTCATACCTCTATATTATGTGTGTGTGTGTGTGTGTGTGTGTGTGTGTGTATTTTTTAAACTTTATTTTCTGTCCTGGTAACAACTCTAGGACAAAAGGGCAAGGGCTAGGCATTTGGGGTTAAATGACTTACTCAGGGTCACATAGTCAGGAAGAGTCCAAGGCCAGATTTAAATCAAAGTTCTCCCAAATCCAGGCCTGACACTCTATCCATGGTGTACTCTAATTGCCCCTTTAGTTATATAATTCTTTCTCTCTTTTAAAAAAAATATTTACCTTCTGTTCTAGAATCAGTACTGTGTATTGATTCCAGGGCAGAACAGTGGTAAGGGCTGGGGAATGGGGTCGCATACCTAGGGATTTATCGGAGGCCAGATTTGAACACAGGACTCCTGTCTCCAGGCTTGGCTCTTTATCTACTGAGCCACTTAGCTGCCCTCATCTACATATTTCTTAAAACTTTCAAGTCTACAAGTATTTTTTAAGTGGTTATTATGTGCTAGGCATTGAGTGTAGTATTGAAGATAAAAAGAAATGCAAAAACACAGTTCTTATTTTTATCAGGAGTTCTGTTTTGGACATGTTGCATTTGAGATGCCCAGAGAACAGTCAATTCAAGATGCCCCAAAAGGTAGCTGATGCAGAACTAAAGCTTAGGTGATACCCTAAGTCCAGAAATAAAGATCTGTGAATCATCATCTGTACTCATCTGTACTGAGGTGATAATTGAAGCCATGGAAGCTGATGAGGTCACCAGGTGAGATAGTATAGAGCAGGGGTCGGCAACCTTTTGGCCGTGAGAGCCATAAACGCCACATTTTTTTAAAATGTAACTTCGTGAGAGCCGTGCAGTGCTCACAGTGCCGCTCCTGTAACAGCGCCTGAAAAAAAATTGACTTTATGGCTCCTGCAGAAAGAGCCACATCTGGCCCTCAAAAAAGCCAGATATGGCTCGAGAGCCATACGTTGCCAACCCCTGGTATAGAGGGAGAAAAGAAGAGGACCTAAGACAGAACCTTGGGGGACACCCAGTGTCTTTCCTTTAGTCATTTGATCCCTAATATTTCCTAGGATTCATTCTCTGAGGTTTAGAAGTTTGACACAGTTGAGAAAGTTTTCACTATTTAAAAAATAAACATTATTAAAGAATTGGTAGCAGTATAGGAATGTGTTTTAATGTTAAGATTCAATCTATATGAATTCAATGGATTGTTATAGAAAATTTGTTTTTTTCTAAGCTGCAAATAAAAATCTTGACTTGAGGAAATGTTTAAAAAAAGAATTTGGTAATGTCTACTCAGTACTTTATGGAGTGACAATATTTGATTTGATTTTCCTTTTTTTTTTTTTTTTTTTTAATTGTAGACTTTACCATCAGGAAAGAAGAGAAAGGCAAGCACATCTTTGACTGATGAAGAAGGTTTGTCTTTTCAGTGGCTAGGTTTCTAGATGTTCATGTCTTTCTTTCCATTCATTCAACTATAAAATATTCTATTTCCTTTTTCTTTTTGGAGTAAGGTAGAAAAATGGTTGTCAAGGATCAACTTTGGTATTTGTTTTTTGTTAATTGATAATTTGACATATACGGTCTCCTGCCAACTTTTTTTTTATTAGTAAAAGTATTGGCAGGGGAAAAACGTTTTTGTTGTCAGTGCCACCATGATGGCTCTTCACAATATAAGAAGAACTGAACATTTTTATTATCCTTTATGTCTTTCAAATCGTTTTTCAGTAATTATTTTTCAGGTATTCCAACGTCACACTAGTATGTTTGTGAAAGAAATATAAGACACCTTTCAGAGTTTAAAATTTAATTGAGATAAAACCAATCCGTATGAAGTAAATAGAGAACAGTAACATCCTAGACTGTGGAACTGATTGTAATTACAACAGAAGTTTAAAGAACAGATTGATCGGGATCTTTGAGAGACTGTTCTTTGGAGGAAGTGGAGTTTGACCTGGATTAGTCAGATTGGAAAGGCTGGGAAAGAGGTGGGGAAGGCAGGCAAGAAGTAAGAGAAACTGGCTGAGGATTATCTACTTATTTTATTTTATTTTTGAGCTCTTACCTTGGGTCTTATAAATGATACTGAGTATTGATACCAAGGCAGAAGAGCAGTAAGAGCTAGGCATTTGGGGTTGCCCAGGATCACATAGCCAGGAAGTATCTGAGGCTACATTTGAACCCATCTCCTCCTGACTCCAAGAGCAGAACTGTATCCACTGTACCATCAAGCTGCCCCTTTACCTATATATTTCTTTCTTTTTTTTTTTTAAACTTCACCTTCTGTCCTAGAATCAATGCTAAGTATTGGTTCCAAGGCAGAAGAGTGGCAAGGGCTAGGCAATTGGGGTTAAGTGACTTGCTCAAGGTCACACAGGTAGGAAGTATCTGAAGTCAGCTTTGAACCCAGGCCCTCTTGACTCCATGCCTGGTACTGTATCCATTGTGCTATGTAGCTGTCTCTTCCTCCCCCCACCCCAATCTACTTATAATGGTTACCTACTGTGTACAATTTAAAATGAAATTCTGGAGTAATATCCAAGGTCCTTCACAATTTGACCATAATTGACCCATTTTATATTTCTCATTGCTTCCTAACATTCATGCTAGTTGGGCTGGTTTCTTCATATACCAGGGTAATCTACGCCAGCTTAACTAGAGTAACCTGATGAAAACTACTTGAAGACTAGCTGGGCCTCAATGTTAGGTGATATTGGACATTTGGAAGACTTGAGGTAGTGATACTGACCAAGAGCTGGTGATAGAAAGTGAGGGCCTTGGTAGGCATGGAAATAGAGAAGCGGGGAGCTGGTCTGGGAGACAAAAGGAAGGATTAGAACGTTGGTAACAGACGGGCAGAAAAGTTTTTGACTTTGACTGACACTTTGTTTTATTTTTGTTTTCTCTAGAAGTATAATGATAAGGTATTGGAAGTTACTAGAATAAGATGCAAATCAAGGACCAGAAGTTACTTGCAATTTAGTTTTAAAATCTTGTTTTCGTAAGGAACATATCTTACTTTTCAAAACTGAATGAATTTGAATGAACATTTGTCTTGGGAGTTCAGGCATAAAAGAGCAGATTTTTGCAGTATTTTGCAGTTCAGCAGAGAAGTCAGGAACCATTTTTTCCAAATGGTTTTGTTTTTTAGGCTTTCTATCTCATGACTCTCTTCATATGTAAAATGGCAACTTGAAGACAGACCTCCTAAAATATCTGTTTCCATTTTCACATGAGCTTAGTTATTTATTCTAAGGAGAGATCTGCTTTCCCCAGTATTTATTCCCTCCTGTGCTTCTGAGTGAAATCATTGTTTAGACATGGTTTTTGAGTGTGAACTTTCCCAGTTTCATCTTTCTCCTTTGAGATACATTGGTTATGCCAGAGCTAGGGTTTTTGAGCCGCTCCCCCACCCCAACTCCAACCAAGCCCCTTTCTTAAAGTATCATGAAAAAAAAATCTCTTACCAATGTCAAAATGAGTTCATAGGATCATGTGATGTTAGGACAGTGGTTTAATTATGCCCAATGGTTTCTTTTTGTGTTCAGTGGAAGATGAAGAGGAGACAATAGAAGAACAAGAATCAAAAGAAGCCAATATAAACCACCAAGCAGAGCTGTGCCGCTTGGTTCGGGAAGGTGAGTGGGCAGTGTCAGTGATCATTTCATTTCCTTTTTTAATTTCTCCAGTGACTTTTTTCCTCATGTTCATTTGAACCAGAATGGCCTAAAAAGACCTACAGAAACCCATCTTATGACATCAATAGTTTATTGAATAATAGAAATAACCTCTTGAAAATGGAAGTGTGACATCATTATGAGGTTAGGAAAAAAGTTCATATGCAAGTGCGTGATGGTGTTTTTACAGTGCCACTCTTCTTGAAGCAAATATTTAAGGAGTCATTCAGTAAGTCCTCTTTTACTTCTTCCCCTGCAGTCAGGAATGAATGGCTAAAATCATTTGGTTTCATTTTTAGTGCTTTTCCCACCCCAAAGTCATAAACTATCTGTGTAAAAACAAATTGAGCAAATTTTCATGTACCATATAGCATTAGCACAATTCTGAGAAAAGTCCTTCCATATTGCAAATTGGGTCTGGTGATGTCTTAGATATGTGTTTTCTGAGGACCAGCCTAGACAAGTTTGGAGAGGCTCTTCAATCCTGACCCTGACTGACCAAGGGAGGTTTTTGGCCACCATAACTCCAGAAGACCCTCCTTTAGGCTTCCTATATTAGGAGAGACAGTACATACCTGTATTGGTGATATCATGGATCCTTGAAGCATTTGAAATTAGAGTGATTAGGAGAACTAATCTAGTAATTGTCATAAAGACAAATTAATTGATGACATGTGAGTAAACTAGGTAATAAATCTTTCTAAAAACCTCTCAATAAAGTTTTAAATTTTCTATTCTCGCTTAATCAGTATTTATAAGGTGCCCAAATTTTCCACAACACCATTAGAAAGGAATTGGAAACATGAGATTTTTTTTTTAGAGGAGAAAGGCAATTTTTTTTAAAATCCTTACCTTCTATCTTAGAATTCATACTAAGTATTAGTTCCAATTCAGAAGAGCAGAAAGGGCTAGTCAATGAATGGGGGATTAAGTGACTTGCCCAGGGTCACACATCTAGGAAGTATCTGAGGCTAGATTTGGAACCAGGATCTCTTGTCTCTGGGCCTGGCTCTTAATCCATTGAGCCAGGTAGCTGCTCCTGAAAGTGCTTCTTCTAAATTGAATTTATTTTTTTTTATGCCATGAAAGTGCCTAGAAATATGTCTTTGTGAACTCTTTATCATTTATTCATTTAATTTAACACATCTATTAAAAACTTGTATTTATCACTGTGCTAGGCATTGTGAGTGAAAGAGTCCTGATTTTTCTCTTAATGTTCTTCAGCTGAATTGCCTTTGGATGACTTAGTCAAGTTATATGAAGGTGCTTTTGTGGGAAGCTTCAAATGGCCACAGTCTATGTGTGAAAGTGAAGAAACAACCAGTGAAGAAGGTAATTTCTGTTGAATTATTTAATTAAATTATATATTAATTTTTTTTCTGTCTTAGAAAGCTGAAATAATCATTTGTATCCAGGGCTAATAAAATAGATTACTTATGTTTCTTCCAGGAGTATAAAAATTATTTTATAGATAGCCATTTTTTAAAATCAAGTTTTATTTTTTCGATTACATGTAGAAACAATTTTTGACAATTGTTTTTTGACTTTTTTGTTATTCAAATGATCTACCTTTCCCTTTCCCTCCTTGAGGCAGTAAATAGTCTGTTGTAGATATAACTACTTGTTTTAAGAATTTAGTTCAATTCAAATCTAATAAACCTTTTCAATCCAATTCAACAACTTTTAGTTTTAAAACTCTTACCTTCTGGGGGAGCTGGGTAGCTCAGTGGATTGAGAGTCAGGCCTAGAGACGGGAGGTCCTAGGCTCAAATCCGGCCTCAGACACTTCCCAGCTGTGTGACCCTGGGCAAGTCACTTGACCCCCATTGCCCACCCTTACCACTCTTCCACCAAGGAGCCAATACACCTAAATTAAGGGTTTTAAAAACTCTTACCTTCTGTCTCAGTATCAATTCTAAGACAAAAGAAGGCTAAGGGTTGGACAGTTGGAATTAAGTGACTTGCCCAGAGTCATACATTTGGGATGTGTTTGAGGCCAGTTTTGAACCCAGGTCCTCCCAACTCCAGACCTGTCTCTCTATCCACTGACACACCTAGTTGTTCCCCATAAGTATTTATTAAGTGCCAGACAATGGGGCATAGGGGCAAAAATTAAACCTTCTGGAGATAACATTTGATTGGCAGAAAGCAATATACTGTACCTAGAGAAGGCAAATCAAGAAGTTTTAGCTTCTTTAAGGGGTCAGCCCAAGCCCAAGGGCTTGCTCCTAAACAAGGCTTTATTAATATTATTATTAATCTCTTCTTCCTCCTCCTCCTCAGATTACTTTGTATTTACTTTGCATATAATTTATATTTATTTATGAGCACACAATGTTTCTCCCCAATAGAATATATGCTACCTAATGGCAGGCGCTATTTCATTTCATGATGCCTGGTCCATAGTAAAGCTTAATAAATGTTCATTTTAGGGATAAATGAAAATATATACAAAGTAATTTTGCAATGGGGAGAATACGAATAAA
The DNA here is from genome assembly GCF_016433145.1 of Gracilinanus agilis. Classification (NCBI taxonomy): domain Eukaryota; kingdom Metazoa; phylum Chordata; class Mammalia; order Didelphimorphia; family Didelphidae; genus Gracilinanus; species Gracilinanus agilis. Next base: position 741,565,384 of record NC_058130.1, on the reverse strand, counting down.
TGGGGAAATCAGGAAGAGTTTCTTATAGAAGAGGGCATGTGAGCAGGGTCTGGAAGGGAGCTTGGGATTCTAAAGGTGGAGTTCAGGAGAGAGAGCATCCCTGGCCTGCATGTGCAAAGAGACAAGAAATGAGATAGAGACTACTGTGTTGGGCATTTGCAAACAGCCTCATTTGGCTGTAAGGTAAAGTACGTGGAGGGGAAGTAGTATAAAATCTGCCCAGAAAGAGAGCTTGGAGCCAGATCGTGTTTGCTTTGGAATGTATGTAAATTTTAAATTATTTTTTGCATTTATATTACCTTTCTTTCCCAATATTTCTCTTCCCCCAATTCCACTCAGAGAGCCATCCTTTATAACAGAGAATAAAATGGGGAAATGCAAACAACTCAGCAAAAATCACCATCATATGCCAGCAGTGTATGCAGTCTGTCCCATCCATGGCCCCTTGTCTCTGCAGTGAAGGGAACCATTTTCATAACTCTTATGGTCCAAACTTGATCATTATATTTTATAGTGTATTAAATTTCTTTTTGTTATTTTGGAGTCAAATTATGAGGGTTGTTGTTTAGTCTTTTAATTGTGTCCGACTCTTCATGACCCCATTTAGGGTTTTCTTGGCAAAGATACTGGAGTGGTTGCCATTTCCTTCTCCAGCTCATTTGACTAATGAGGAAACTGAGACAAACTGAGTGAAATGACTTGTCCAGGGTTACATAGCCAGGAAGTATTTGGGGTCAGATTTGAACTCAGATCTTCCTGGCTCTCTGCGCAGGGCTCTGTCTACTGCACCACCTAGCTACCTTATTATGAAGGGCTTTACATGTAAAAGAATATGCTATCCTGAATGAAGGTTCCATTCAAATATGAGTGTTTCAGACTAGAATTATCCAGAGATTCCCTTTGGTTTATATCCATCCCTTTTGTCAATCTATCCTGTTCAGCATCGCAGCAAAGGTGGACTCCTTTTTTTCCTCCTCCCTGGGAGATAATCATAGTAAGATGGAAAGAGCCTAGAATTGGTCGTGGATCTGCCTCCCTGTTCTGTTACTGCTCATTCATCACCTGGGTGAGCCTTAGGGGTGTCAACTGACCTCTCTGGGCCTCAGTTTTCTCCTCTACAGAATGAAGGGATTGGATCAGGCAGTATCTGGGCCTTTCTGGCTCTCAGGCCTGTCCCTTCAGTTTTCTGCTTGTTCTGTAGCAGTTTTGTTTGTAAGTATGGACTCTGGAGATTCTCTAGGGAAGCCATTTGCCTCGATTCCAATTTGGAGACAATAAAACAGGCATTGTCTTAAGCATTTAATGTGAGCACTTGTACTAGGCACTGAGGGGGGAGTCAAAGGGTGGTCCCTACCTCAAGGGCCAGGTACAGTACAAGGGGAAAGTCACAATCTAATAGGAGGTTGATTAGGCTTTAAATACTGTTGAAACTAGGCTTAGTGAAAATGTTTAAATTATAGTTTCTAAAATTATATGATTGAAGAATGAGAACTTAATAGGATGTTATGTGTTATCTAATAACTTTCTGTCCTGGCTACAAAGGATGGTGTCTTCTTGTAGTGATGAGTGCATGGGTGGCCAGATGGCACCATAGTGCACAGAGAACTGGGCCTGGAGTCAGGAAAACTGGAGTTCAAATCTGACCACAGAGACATATAGTAGCTATAACCCGGAGCAAGTCACTTAACCTCTGTTTCCCTCAATTTCCTTAGCTGTAAAATAGAGATAATAGTACTTGCCACCCAGGGTTGTTGTGAAGATGAAATGAGAAAGCAAATGTGCTATATAAAAAATGCTATTATTATTATTATTATTATTACTATGTATGTATAAACTAATTCTTTAGCTCTTGGTGTATCCTGGAGGAATCTGATGCTCGAAAAAGCAGGGGAGTGGCATCCTGACTTTGGATCTTGACTGTCAGTTCAAGGATCCCAGACCTCTACCTTCCCAAACTCATTGCAGAGCCCACAGAAATATTTTATTGAAATTTAAATGGTTTAAATTTAAACTTTAACAATCAAATTTAATGCTTAAGTTTCACATAAGTCCACTTATTGTGGAAGTCATTAAATGATTATCGCCCTTATTAAACATTGACATAGTTAAACATATTTTATGTCTTCTCTAGACCTGGAAGAGACCACCAATGCCAGGGAAAAGAAGGAAGTCGTTATCATAGATTCGCTCCTCAGTGTTGGGCAATACCGAGGTGTGGAGAGAACCAGTCTTGGCAAGAGGCATGCAAGAGATATTACAGAGGTGGTGGCAGCAGCAGAAACTCTGTTGCCCAAGGGCAGCGCCCGCATCACAACTGCGGTACATCTTTTTTTGTTTTTTGGCAGCCCGTGGGTGTTAGGGCAGGGATCCAGGGACAGGTCAGCTCCACAGCTGGATGCAGGGATAGGCTTAATTCTAACTGGTACTGCTATGGATAAGACACTTTAATTGGTGTTTAAATCCTCCCTGGAAAACTTAGGGCATCACTGGGTACCTCTGAAAAGGTATCATTTTGCTTTGTCATTTCATTGATTTTTTCCAGAGAAATTACTTGTGTTATTTTTCAAGTCTCTGAGCCAAAAGAGGATCTGCTGAGCTAAATTGAGAAGCATCTGGTTTTTTTTCTTGATCAAAAGAGAAAAAAGATACTGCCCATTAGAGGTTACAGGATTTTTGATTTTTTCTTTTTTCTTAAACAGGTGAAGTTTGCTACTCCATGTTTGTTATATGGGGTTCTCAGAGAGTACCAGAAGATTGGGCTTGACTGGTTAGCCAAACTCTACAGGAAGAATCTCAATGGCATATTGGCAGATGATGCTGGGCTTGGCAAGACTGTGCAGGTTATTGCCTTTTTTGCCCATTTAGCTTGTAATGAAGGTAAGAAAATTGGCTGAAATTTATGTGTTTGAAATACTGTTTGTATCTTAATTTCTATGATGAAATTTTGTTGTAAGTGCTCATTATATCTATTTTTGGGATGAAAAGGAAAAAATGAAAAATAAAGCTAAAAAAAACCAAACTACATTGCTTCTAGTTGCTGCTGTATGTTTAAAAATAAGTTCCAGCATTATAAATATACATATTTTTAAAATTTTGGTGGGTGGAAATACAGATTACTGAAAGAAAAACATTAATTCTCTTTGACCTGCTACATTGATATCCCCTGGGGTTGACTAGATCAGAATTTTCATTTTACCTCAATTTTTTATGAAAGTTCTTACCTTTAGGTTCCACTCTCTGTCTCCATCTTTGCTCTAGGTAACTGGGGCCCCCACCTCATTGTGGTGAGGAGTTGTCATATATTGAAGTGGGAACTGGAACTGAAACGTTGGTGCCCCGGTTTGAAGATTCTTCTTTATTTTGGTGGCCAAAGAGAGCTTAGAGCAAAGAGACAGGTATTGTGTTCTGGGAGCATTTGTTCTTTATTATCATACCTGCTTTTGTTGTCTTCCTCTTTGTCATCCAAGAACCATTCGTTTTCCATACCCATAACTTATATAGGAGAGAACCAAAGAGATACGTTAGATGTTGCTAGAAACAGGGGGTACCTTTTTCAGCATGGAATGGATTATAAGAGGAGGTCAGGCCATCTCTTTTTGAGGCCCTGTAAGAGCTGGAGAAATCTGTCAATCTTTGATAATTTTAGTTAATGTCCTTTGGAAAGATTTCTAACAAAAGTCCAAGAATGAGTAGTACATCCCTCATAGACACTGGCTGTAACTTTTTTGGGGGTAGCATTTGCCTCCTTTGAAATATACTTTATTCTGGGCTTGTCATGTTATTTTAGTATTAATCCTACAGTCCTGGAATATCTGCTTTATAACTGATTCCTTTTTTTTTTTTTTTTGGAAGGAATGGTCTGAACCCAACAGCTTCAATGTGTGCATCACCTCCTACAAGCACTTCTTTAAAGGGCATCAGGCCTTTGCCAAAGTGAGGTGGAAGTACCTGGTGGTCGATGAGATGCAACAGATCAGGAACATGACAGAAAAACACTGGGAGGCGCTTTTCAGTCTCCGGAGGTTGGTCTGACACATGGAGTATTTGTTTTCATGAAAATAACTGAATTCCCCATCTCCTCACTTGTTAAAACCCTTAACCTTTATAATAAGTGTTGATTCTAAGACAGAAAGAAAAGCAGTGGGGGGCTAAATGACTTGGCCACGGTCACACAGCTAGGATTTTCCTCCCTCCTTCTTATTTAAAAATGAAACACAGAAAGACAAGTGTAGGAAGAATTATAATGAAACATCACTGTTAGATATGTTAGGAGAATCCACCCTACTACATGGGGGCCATTTGCAGTGTGTGCATATAGTTCAAATTTCCTTTTATGCATTTTTTAAGAGCTCAATTAAAAAAATTTAATCATATAGTGGATACAAAGATTGTTCCATATGCTTAAAAAAATAAAACATTATCTTCTGTCCTAGTATCAATTCCAAGACAGAAGAATTGTCTAAGGCAGACAGTTGAGGTTAAGTGAATTATCCTGGGTCATATAGCTTAGGAAATGTCTGAGGTGAGATCCAATATCCTTTTTTTTTTTTTTTCTAAACCCTTACCTTCCATCTTGGAGTCAATACTGTGTACTGGCTCCAAGGCAGAAGAGTGGTATGGGCTAGGTAATGGGGGTCAAGTGACTTGCCCAGGGTCACACAGCTAGGAAATGTCTGAGGCCAGATTTGAACCTAGGACCTCCCGTCTCTAGGCCTGACTCTCAATCCACTGAGCTACCCAGCTGCCCCTTGAACTCTTTTTAAAAATCATGTATAGGTCAAATTCTTGTTATACATTATAGCAAATATCCAAATTCTTTGATTGTATTGAAATTTGGCCACAGCAAATATTGCTTGAATAAGCAAGTTGTTGGCTAAAAGTTTAGAAAAATTTTGTATTAAATAAAATGTCATTGTAATAGTATCTGTTGTCACAAGATTTGACTTTTATCATAAAGAATTTTATAACTTAATTGGGCAGATGGATTTGAGAAAATGTTTGAGAGATGAAGGAGACTGTATCATATATTGAGAGGTTATAGATGATACAGATATGAAGATGAATGAGTTCAAAGGTATAATTTAGATGAATGATTGGTTAGGTTAAATCAGTGGTTCCCAAACTTTTTTGGCCTTCCGCCCCCTTTCCAGAAAAAATATTACTTGGCGCCCTGGAAATTAATTTTTGAAAAATTTTAATAGCAATTAATAGGAAAGATAAATAAATGCACCTGTGGCCATCACCACTCTCCTGGATTGCTGCAGCACCCACTTTGGGAATCACTGGGTTAAATCAAAAGGAAATTGTTTAAAGTCATCTGAAAGGCTGGAAATAGGCCTATAGTACTCTTTATACAGAGATCTCAGATTTAATCATCTTTAGATGCATTGGGGCTAACAGGCTGAACTTATTGTTTGAGAAATGAAAAAATATTGATGTTAGGGGAACTTGGATATCAAGTAGACAAGTTTTGCATATTCTGCATTTGTGGTGAAAGTTTGATTTTGAATATTTAATGACTTCTTGCTTCCGTACACTAGGTACTTTTCCTATAGTATAAACTCTCTCCCATGAATAAGTAGCTGAATGAGCTTAGGCTGACATTTCAGAGATTTGTTTTCCTTAGAGTAATTGAACAGATAAGGCATGTGGCCAGAGAGTTTACTCAGAAGATAAAGAACTTTGTTCAATGCAGATAGAACACTTATCATTAGCTCTTTATAAAACATCTGATCTCCTTAATCCAATATTTGTCAGGATAGTAAGGACTTCTGAAGGACAAGAATAAGCACTAATGAATTATTTTATTCTTCTTTTTTACAGTCAACATCGTTTGCTCCTGATTGACACTCCTTTACACAACACCTTGATGGAATTGTGGACCATGGTACACTTTCTGATTCCTGGAATTTCAAGACCATATTTGGATTTTCCAGTGAAAGCTACTAATGAAGAGAATCAAGATTATTGTCATAAACTTGTCATAAGGTTGCACAGAGTATGTAAGATTTCTCCCCCCATTAACAGTATTTATTATTGTGAACTATAAACTACTAAAAATAATCTGTATGACCATATTCTACCAGTGAAGGCATATCTGGATTTCCATAGATTCTCTAGTGGGACTCTTAAGTTTTGTTTCACTGCTGAATTTTAAAGATGAGTGGCAGAGAAAATAAGGAAAGAATTTATAATCATTTCTGTTTCTTGCTAATGTGTAACTATCATTATTCTAAGGTTTGCAAAGTGTGGGCCACCTTGGTAAAGTAGACAGTGAAAACACAATATAAGACGTGAAGATACTTATATAGAAGGAAAAAACCTGGAATAGTATGCATGTGAAAAACAGAATTCTATTAAGATGAGAATCTCTACTTTATTCTCTTCAGGGATGAGTCAGTAGAAGTGTTAAGATTTAAAGTAGCCTTGAAAGAAAGCAAGTGGCTTAATGAATATTAAGGTTTAGGAAGCAGCATAAGAGAAGGCTCAGAATCAGGAATGAGAGAGGATGAAGAAAGGCATCAGGAGAGGGGAGCTGGAGAGCTCAGTGGATGGAGAGCCAGGCCTAGAGACGGGAGGTCCTAGGTTCAAATCTTGCCTCAGACACTTCCTAACTTCCTAACCAATACACACTATTGATTCTAAGGCAGAAGGTAAGCTTTAAAAAAAAAGGCATCAAGAGAAGGTTTGCTTGGCTGGTGTCAGTTGACTAGAGGGAGTTAGAAGGAAATGAGAGGTTATACTGAGCCAGAACACCGAGGAAGGTGTCCAGGCCAAGAATGAGATGACAATTAGTAAAAGGAGACAATAATATTATATTCAGTTTTACAGGCTGTATGTTTAAAGTCATTCACTATAGATGAGCCAGATATATGGAATGATTTTGCCTAAATATTCAGGTTTGTTATATAATTTATTTAGTCAGATTGATAATATTGTCTATTTACATAGATCTAGTTTTCTTTCACACATTATGATGGATAGTATAGGCATAATGGTATTAATAAGGATTTCTCTGAAGAGACGTGTATTTTTTTCCTAGATGATACAGCCATTCATTTTACGAAGATCGAAAAGGGATGTCGAAAAACAGCTCAGTAAGAAATATGAACATGTGTTAAAATGCCGCCTCTCCAATCGCCAGAAGGCTTTATATGACGATGTGATCCTCCAGCCTGGGTGAGACCAGAGGCTCTATTACTTTACACTTTGGCTTTTTATTCCCAAACATCCCACAGAGGGCCTGGCCCAAAGGAGGCCCTCGGCAGTCAGTAAAGATTGACACCTGGGTGGGTGGATGGATGGGATGCAGGTCTGACGCTCAGTGTGAAGAGAGCCCACAATGATGTGTGTCCATCATCACCGAGTCCCATTGATTAGAGTCATTGGTGGGTGGTCCTGCCCATGCTGCCCTCTGTGCCCACCCAGCCAGCCTGCATTCTAAATGTTCTAACAGAGAGATTTAAGACAGATGCATGCCTGAAGGTGGTAGAAACAAACTCCATAAGAAAGATAATATAATAAAATAATAACTTGTTTTAAGATAAATTCTACGTGTCCATTCTGCTCAGCTAGCAGGATGAAGGCTGATGGGGTCCTTCTCTTTCCATGTTCACAGAACCCAGGAAGCCCTTAAGAGTGGACAGTTTGTCAGCGTCCTGCACGTCCTGATGAAGCTGCAGCGGATCTGTAACCACCCTGACCTCATTGATCCCAGGCTCTCCGGTGCCTCGTATGTGCTGGAAGCTCTTGAGTTCAGGACCGCCACCGCCATTGTACAGGCGCTGGAGCGCGGGCCCTGGAAGGTGAGCAGCCTTGCCATTGTCTCCACTGAGAGGGGCTGCTGCTTCCCTTCCATGGAGCTTGGCCTTCTCTGGTGAGGGTGTTAGTACCAGCCTAGAAAAGTCACAGTGCCCTCTTCATTAGAGACATGCCATAAGCTCCTCTGGTGCAAAGATATCCTCCTGCCTATCGTCAAGGCCACTGGGGTTAAGCTGTGTAGCTCAGAGCAGCTGCCCTCATTTTTGTGGGTTTTCAGGCCATCTTCTCTGTTCTCTTCTTTGACTAAATTCTTGACTGATGAATTATGATCCCTGATGATGTGTGTGTCAGTTGAATACTAGACTTATCATCCAAGTACTCTGAAACAGGTGATATGTAAGGAGTGCTCTGAGGTTTTCAGCCTGGTTTTATACACTCCCATTGTAAGGCAGGTAGTAGAGCTGCTGTACCCATTTTCTAGATGTTAAAATGGAGGGTCTGGGAATTAAAGTGACTTGCCCTTCATGGTGACATTGCTGGTAAAAGGCAGAAGTGGATTCAGACCCAAGGTTCTCTTGACTCCACTACCTTCTCAGCTATCTAATTCTGTAGAATGGGTTGGATAGAAATGTTCTTGGACTGAGTCAGCTCCCTGAATGTTCTCTTTCACTCTCTAGAGGTGGTTGGATGTCCTATTTCCTCTTTTGAGTGTAGCAGCCAGGGATCTCCAGAAGAAAGGGCCACCAGCCATGGCTGCCTGGAGGGAACACTAAGTTGGGTTGGACTTGGAGGCTTTTGTATGACAACTGGACAAAGTGTCATTGTTTGACATTTTGAAAACAATATCTTTGCTTTTTTTTTTTTTAAACTAGGATACCGACATGTCAATATTTGATCTGATTGGAGTAGAAAACAAAATGACACATTATGAAGCCCAGGTGCTGCCCAGACAAAAGATCACCAGGAAGCTGATGGAGGAAATCTACACCTCACCTCTGCCTCAGTCGAGACCCAGACCTGTCAAAATCAAGCCCAACAGGTAGGCCTGGGGGTGGGGGTGGGGGGAACATGCTTACAGCCAACTGGATGTGGCCTCTCAGGGTTTAAATGGGAGAGAAGAATGCATTTCTGGTGTACAGCCTCAGTGGCATGGCCAGTTGTAGGCCAGGGAGTGAGAGTAAGAGTTTCCCCTCTGACTTCTACTTGAGTCACTCTGGACGAGTCTCACATTGTCTCTCATTGAAGTGCCAATGGCTGATGGGAAGGTCCTATCCCAATGAAATAATAGATCCTATCCAATCAAAGGGATGACTGGTCAGTCATGTTCTTCCTTCTTTGATCTGAGGGATCTGGGCCCTTCATCAGTTGGATCCGAGACTTGAATGAGGACAGAGTAGGGTTAAGGTTTTCATTAAAGCCTGCTGCATGGTCTTGGATCACAGTTTGGGATAAATAAAATTTCCAAAGATAGATCTCTCTAATAGGGTCAATTACAAATGTCTGTATCATCACATCGTGGGCCAAGATGTATTTACTCAGATGACAGTGAGAGTTGCCAAGACACTTCTTGTCTTCCTCTGCTAGACCAGACTTTGCAGAGACTCCTTGTACCATCGATTAGGCAGAAGGAAGGTCCCTTTGCTTTGGGTCCTTTCCCTGGATCATCTTGAACTCTTTATCCTTTAGGTTTCTGATCTTCTCGCTTATCTTTTCCACTCATAGTAGTCATAATGGCTTTCTGATGGCTCTTCTTTCTGAGCCATCCCTAAGTGATAGTTAATGGAGCCAAAAAGGTATTGCTAGAGCCCCATTGTGACAGCATTTAGTGCCGCTTTTCTATTCATTTTGACAATGTACTAAAAGGGAATGAATGACAAGGCAAGCTAGCGAGCTAGTGAAGGTGTGGGCTGGCTGCTCTAAGACCCAGAGATCTTACATCTGGCACAATATGGGGCTCTGCTGCTGTGGCAGCTAGCAGCTGTGCTGCTCTGACCTTTCCCTTCCCTTCCCTTCCCTTCCCTTCCCTTCCCTTCCCTTCTCTAAAGACATTACTTGTCTTTCTTGGGAGATATTCAGATGACCTTTTCTGTGTGACATGATCTGACCTCAGTGGTTAAGAATAATGGGCCCACACCCTGGAAGAGCCCTTGCTTCTTTGGTTCCCGGTGTGATATCCTTGCAGGGTAACTCACATCACTGATTTACCCCATATTTGAGTGTTGTTATATTTATCTCAGTGTTTCAAACTTGCCATTTATGGCTTTTTCTTACAAAACACTACCTTCCAGCTAGACCATGTAAAAAAATGGAATTTGAAATCTAGGAAGGGCAATTGTGGTAATGATAATTTATTTAGTATCCTTGTTATATTATTGATTGTGTGTAGTAGGTGGCAGAATGGTGGTGTTATTTTTAGACTAGACATGTATCTAACAGTTGATTATCTTTACTTGTACATAACAGGCAACGATAAAACCTATGCCAGTTGAAATGTGGGCTCCTCATCCCCATCCGACCTAGGAATCTGTGGAGGCATAAATACGTACACTGTCTGTGCTTATTACCAGTGTTCCTCTAGCATATTAAGACATCCCTGTTTGTTAACATTTCATCAGTAAAGACATCTTTTTTCCATTCTCCCCCACTAAAAGGAAAACAAAAATGTGCTGAGTTGTTGCTAAACTCTAAGTGAAAATTACATGCAAGAGATAGAAAATGGGGTATTTCTCTCATATTCCATAGATGGTATTGGGCTTGACCTGGATGAGATACAATGTAAAATAATCCTTTTCATCCTTAATATGGAGAATCATACTTTAAACAAAGACTGCCAAGTGTCTGTTCTCATCCATATTGGAATGTATATATTAAAAACCCTTACCTTCTGTTTTAGTCTTAATACTGTGTATTGGTTCCAAGGCAAAAGAGCAGTAAGCACTAGGCAATAAAGGTTAAATGACTTGCCCAGAATCAAAGCTAGGAAGTGTCTGAAGCTAAATCTGAACCCAGGACCTTCTATCTCTAGGCTTGTCTCTAAATCACTAAGCTACCTGGATGTGGAATATTTTTAATGCTCTGTAATTGACTGCTTTCTGCTAATTCTGATTTTCAGGTTGTTCCAGCCTGTGCAGTATGGACAGAAACCAGAGGGTAAAACTGTTGTTTTCCCAAGCCCTCAAATACAGCGTACTCTAACCACAGCAATGGCCACCCAGCAGGGGCAAGTACGAGGAAGGTCTCCTATAGTAGATCAAGGTAAGAAGGGGAATTGTTATTTTAGATGATATTAAAATGTGAGTATTATGATAGTGAGAAGTCTTAAACTATCCTGCCTGGCTCATATAATACATAGCTCATTAATAGTCTGTTAGTTTATTGTCAAATTATGCTTCAGGAGTTTTAAGAAAAGTAATATTAGACTGGGAAATGACTGGTTTTTATTTCCCCCCTGATAGTGACTACTGCAATGCCACTTCTGAATTCCTAGGATTTTGATTTATATAACTGATTTTTAGAACATAATTAGATTGTGCTTTTGAAAAAAGGAATTAGTTCCAAAACAGATATTTTGTAAGAATGTATCTTAATATTATCTTGAAAGATTAAAAAAAAATTCAAGTTGTTTAAGGTAGTCATTGAATCCTCTAACAGCTTTGCACAAACAAATTTTATTGTTACAGCAGCCATAGCACAGTTTCAGACATCTCAGGCTCTTACCAGTGCTCTAAGACACCAGCTAGGCCAGTCCCAACCCAGGACCCCTTGTACACCATCCAACAGAGCATGCTTTCCCCAGAGGCTGGTACTGAACCAGGTGTGGTTGCCTAGTAAGTAGCCTTCCCTCTCCAGGTTTCTCGCACTGATTTCTTACAATGAGGTTAAGCTACTAAACACCCTACTATGTGATTGGCTATTGTTACCCACTCTTTGGATTAGCTCTGCTCACTTTGTTGCTTTTTGTTAGAAAGAATCACAGTTTGGATAAGAAACATTAAGATTTCAGGCAAAATACCTTAGTGATGTCAACTTGATTCCTACTTCTGGATGTCTCTTCAGCTGGCAGGATTTCCTTGAGATCAAATATTTTAGCCTTTTTCTGATTGTTTTATGTTAAATACTTATGAGATGATAAAGCAGTTACTTTTGTTGAAGTTTTCTGATTTCTCTTGTATCTAAAACTGACAAAGTAATTCCTACTGCGCATGTTTGACCATTTGGACATCCTCACCATAATCATGCAGGGCTGGGGCTCCTGTGCTCTTTGCTGATCCACCTGACAACCATTCAAGCCAAGGATGTCACTGAGGTCTGTTTTCTTCTTTTCAGGTGGGGAGCTGGTCAAAGTTGTTCAGCGGCCTCCTCTAGTAGGACCCCAAGGCAGGACAGCTCCACTAGAGACTCCTGTGACTCTGCAGTTTCAAGGGAATAAGTTCACCCTGTCACCTAGTCAGCTCCGTCAGCTCACTGCCGGCCAGCCTTTGCAGCTGCAAGGTGCTATCACCTTTGAGGGACTGACCTAACTATAGCCAGAGAGGAGAGCTGTGGGTCTGGGAGTGGACTATGACTCTCCTAATGAGCCCATTGAGGGCTGTCCTTCACAGGATATCATCCATTCCTTGTTTGGGGACATTCTCTTCAGAGTTTGTTGTCTCTTAGAAAGCCTCGAATGCAAACATGATGTTTTGGGCAGTGTTTAGCTTGAAGATAAATAATTGCCTTTCACTGATCATCATGAGTAATGCTTGCTAACTCTTCCCTATATGTATGTGATGTAGGAGGGGAAAAATTTGTTGGGGTAGTAGTGCTGGGGTTCATGAGAAGGTTCTCTGAAGTGGAAAGGGCCTTAGAGATAATGTAGGCTAGCACCATGAAGTTAAGGAAAAAGAGGCTCAGGGATGTGAACTGGTGCTGGTCAGGAATAGAGCCTGCCTCTCAGCTCCTATCTTTAGACTCCAGACCCAGTGATATTCCCCCAACATCTTCTTCCTTGCTCTTCCATTATGATGAATGGCCCTGATCATAGCTGTGTCTCTATCCAGATTCTGAAGATTTTTTGAGAGTTTTTTTTTGTTCTTCTGTGAAAACAAGTGGGATCTCCTTTAATAATAACAATAATAACTAGCATTTATATATATTGCATTAAAGTTTGCAAAACACTTTACCTATTGTTACTCATGGCCCTTAATAAATGCTGACAGATGGAGACTTTCACCTGCCCACCCCCCCCCCCCCTGCCATTCTCCATTAGAACTCTTACTACTGAGCCCTTTGAATTGGCTCACTTTCCCCTACAAACTCTCTGTTTTGTGTTACCCGGCATCAAAGATAAACAAGGCAGCTTAAAAGCCTTGTATTTTGGCTATTTCTTCCCAGTGCTCTGTTGTTATTAAAGTTGGATGTAATCTTTGGTGACGGAGAGAGGCATGATCAACTTGATTTGTTCATTTGAAAAGTAGGTTAAGTAGTAATAGCCTTTCTAAAACACAAATTGTTTGCATTTTAAACTTTTTTCTAATTCTGATTTTTTAGTGTTATCAAATGATTGGTGAAATTGTCAAAAAAAAAAAGATATATAGAAACAGAATTGGCCCATATATGTTGAGGAGAAAATAACAGAACAGAATGAGGCGAATTATGTTAAATATGAAGACATGTCTTCCCTCCATTTTCCTACCATTCCTTCATTGTATTTGGTGTATAATTGATAAAATGAATTGGTATAAAAAACTTGATAGCACCAAGATGCCCGATGTCATGCCTGTGTTCATTTTAGGCCAGGCATTCTTCAAAAGGTTATTTTTTTAATTGTTAAAGTAATTTGGCAAGAGTATTACACTTGGATAGTTTTTTATTATGACTCTCCATTAATTGCTTTATTGCAGGAAATGTTCTTCAAATTGTTTCTGCTCCAGGACAACAGTTTTTGCGTCCTCAAGCATCTCTTGTTATGCAGACCATAGCACAGGCAGGGGCAGGGCAAAATGCTCTCAGTACACCAGGAAGTCAGCATCAAGCCAGCCTGCTGGGTTCTGCATCCGTCACTCACCAAGGCGAGTCACTTTTTTTACTCTGCATGGCCTACTTTAGTCTGAGCTTTATTTCCACACTCCCAGGTGAAGTAAATCAGCATTTTAGTGGGTGACAATTTTGTGCAATTAAACTTTCCCATGGTTCAGCCCATAAAGTTGTTCTAGGCTTCAAAATGACACTATTAGCTTATTAATAGTTATAACATACTTATGAGAACATTAGAAGGCAGGTTCCATCTCATGAAGCATTGAGAAGGGATGGGATAGCCATCTGTTAATTCATTCAAAAACATTACTAAAGATTATTTAGTGCTAAGATTTGCTATGTGCAAGTCAATGAATTAGACCCTTCAGGGAATACAAAGAAGAATAAAACATGGGTCTAACCTTAAGGTGCTTATAATTATCCCAAGAGATTCTGTGAAATTATCCACAAGTCAGTGGTGTGATGTCAACAATTGATCCCAGATCTACTGATTCCCATTTTCTTATCAACCATGTCATCTCAGTGAAGTTGCAGCACTGTAATTATACATAGAGGTACATGTAAGGGCTTACACCTTACAGTTTTCAGAAAACAACTTCACAAGTAGAAGGTGAGATAGGAAGAGACCTAGGACAAACTAGGTCATCAGTGAGACATGACAGTCAGAAAAGTCAGAGAGCATAAGGGTAATAATAATCCCTTAGTTCAGGGATGGGCAGACTTTTTAAAGAAGGGGCCAAAGGAAAGGAAATGTTCATCTGTTAGTCTGTTTCTAAGGCAACTCTTTCCAAATTTCACTGTACTGTATCCTACTCATTGTATTCATCAGATTAGGAATAACGTCCCACAGCCGGATAGAACATTTCAGGGGGCCCCATCTGGCTTGTGCCATAGTTTGCCCATCACTGCCTTAGTTGGTGATGATCCTAACCCTAATTTTGATAATCCTACAGGTATTGATAGATTGGAATATCCAGAGAAAGGTGACCAGAATCCTCTGCTTGCCATTCATAGTCCTTCATAACTTTGCCCCCTTTTACATTTTCAGTTTTCTTAAATATTACTCCCCAACCCATTTTCTTTGATCCAGGGACACTGACCTCCTGACCCTTACCTTATTCCATCTCTTGATTCTGGGCATTTCCTCTGGCTTTTCTCCATGCTTCAAATATCCTCTCTCCTCATCCCTGCCTACTGACCTCTTTGGTTTCCTTTAATTTCCAACTAAAATTCCATCTTTTACAGGAAGCCTTTCCCAACCCCTCTTAATTCTAGTACTTTCCCTCTTTTGACTGTTTTCTATTTATCCTGCATAGAGCTTGTCTGCATGTTGTTTCCCCAGTTAGATTGGGAACTCCTTGAGGCCAGGACTGTCTTTTGCTTCATTTTGCATTCCCAGCAATTAACAAAGTCCCTGGCACATAGTAGGCACTTAATAAATGTTTATTGATTGATTGGCTGGTATTCAGAAGAGTCTCTGTAGGCCATGCTGTGGAAGGATCAGTTAAAAGAACAGCATATGTTTTGTCTGGAGAAGAGAAGACTTAAGGAATATAATAGTAGCTTTGGGTGTTTGAGAGGCACTTATATTTCTCTGGAGATTTCTTCTACCTTGGCTCTGTTAGCAGTGGACAGAAGTTGTAGAGAGGTGGATTTAGGGAAAGCTTGACAAGTAGTGCTTATCCAAAGTGGAATGGACAGTCATAGGAGACAGTGGTTTCTCCATGTCAAGAGGAATCTAAACAGGGGATAGGTGGCCATTTGTCATAGCTACTGTAGAGGTCATTCTTTGTTATCTTGTGGGGATGGGCTACTTGACTTTTGATATCCCTTCCGACTCTGAGATTCTGAGGTTCTATGAATCCTGACTATTAGGTAAGAATTTGTGCGATGCAATTTTCTGAGTTGATCTTGCTTTATAAAGGTATTCCCTGATCTTTAAAAAGCACCATCTTATTTGAGTCCATCAACTCATTAATGAGTCACAACATCCTTGAGAGAGTATTAGGGGTCTGAGAGCATCAACTGAAGCATTGACAAGTTAGGCCCCTTTATTCATTCTTCAAACATTCCTAAACATTACTCTATGCTGCTGAGAACATAAAATAAATTAGAACAGGATCTGTGCTCTCAAAGAACTTACAATGATGTAATTACAACTCGGGGACCTGTCAGTGACTTCCATCCACTCCAAGAGGGCTCCTGATTCCTGCTTTGCCAGTCATGTTATCTTAGTCAGAGTACTCTAATCATGTTTGGGAGGGAAGAGAACTAACAACAAGAACAAAAACCTCTTTATTTTTCAGTTGGTTTGCCCAGCAGACCTGCTATTGTTAACCTTTCATCTGGGGAACAAAGAATCGTATCCAAATCTGCAGGAACTCAAACGCAGGTAATTATTTACTTGGTATTAGCGTGTTTATTTTGTTAATTTTTTTTTTTAATTGGACCTATCGTTTTAGTGGTGTAAGAAGTTTCCTACTGGTGTGTGATTAGCTCCATCTTTGTAATTTACAATTTTAGAGGGCACTGAGGTTAGATGACTTTTTCATGGTTATACAACCATCATGTGGCAGAATTGAGGCTGGAACCTAGTTCTAAACCTTTAAAAGAATCATAGAAAATGGTTTTTAATTTTTCACAAGTTTTGAAAAATTCTAACTACTTGCTACAATTAAAAATTTTACACTGCATAATTATTTTTAACATGAAATGATAAGTATTAATATATAGTTTTAATATACGGAGCAACTTACCCCACATGCCACAATTTACCATTAGCAATTTTATCTTATTGTATTAAAATAAATTCTCTTTATCTTGTCTTTATCTTTGGGGTGGATGAAGATATCATTGGCAGAAAAAAACAAACTTTTAAAAGAGCGCCTTGATAGGATATTTTCTGGCAATGAACGACGTTGTTCCAGAGCTCCTGTTTATGGCAAAGATGTATTGGGAATTTGCTCATTATTTGGGGAAAGGAAGGCACCTCAGCATTATTACCCTGGAGAAAAATGGAAACAGGCTGGCTTGGTGAATTGTTGCCCTTCCTCATGTACACCAGAATGTTCAGCAGACCCACTTCAATATCTGAGATTGACATCACATCAGCAGAATGAATCCCTACAGGATGCCATTAAAAGGTAGACATTTCTAGATGTTGTTTTTACTATATTGTGAATGATCTGCAAGAATCAGTAATATTTTCCAGCATTTTAAAATTTGTTTTCTTCCCACAAAGTTTGTACAGAAAATGAATTTCTAAAAATAAGCATTATACACTTTTGGTTGATAAGTTTAAAAATAAGACAAAATGTTTCTGCACTTACTTACCTTTTAGGTGGTCCTAAAAAGGTTGTACATTTTATACATGTAGTATTAAAGAATTTTGGAATTTTTATGATCAGATTTAAAAAAATTATCTGTGAAATTGAAATATTCCATAGAGCCTATTGTTGCAGCCAATCCTATACACTGATATTGCGTGTATTTTGAGATTGTTAAGCCAGGATGAATGAAGAGTGTTTCTCTTGATAACATAAACAAAACTGAGTCAGAGTTCAAAAGAATATTTTGAAATTTAAGTTTCTCTACATTCTTTGCTTTGTCATTTTCTCAGCAGATGCCAAGCCAATAAGCTGCTAATAAGTTATTAATTATATCATGTTGAAGGGCTGCATTTTAGAGACCATTTCAGGCATATGCCTTTAATGCTTTCTATTTTAATCCTGGTTATTTGTATTTAATTTAATTATTTCATGATTGTCAGAACTGTAAGAATTCATCCTTAAGTCACCCATCATGAAGTCAAAAGCTCATTGATTGAACTTGGCATCAACCTCATTGTAACTCAGGTGTCATTGTGAATCTGGAGAGACTGTGCCAATCTCTCTGCCCTCTGGGACCCATGTTTACTCTCTGGATGGCACAGCATGCATCTTCCAGGGAAGACTGAAATTGCCCTGAATTTAAGTTTGAGGATTTTGTTTCGGTTGGGGAAATTCTAGAATATTTCATGAAACAAAATTGTGTGACTAGCTCATTTGCAGAGAGGTTGTACTCTCCCACTTGAAATTGCAGGGTCTTAGTATAGATGATGCATGGAATACCAGTCCCCTGAGGGCCTTCTCCAAGTAGTGACATGCCCCAGAACAGGAAGAACAAACTGATTGATAGAAAGAGATTCATGGGCACTAGTAGCCAGCCACATAGGACTTAACTGGAGTTTTTTTTTTTTTTTTCATCTATGCCTAAACAGATGGAGAGGTGAGGAAAGTAGAAGGGGCCACTTGGCTATAGGGGAGATGAAGTTTGAGCAGGGGTCAGGGAACACTCCACTCCCTTTTCCAAGAGGCTGCAGAGATCCTGGGGGGGCTGTTGTGGGAGATGGAGAAGGGGCCCCTTCTCTTCCCTTAGGGAGTCCTTGGAGTCCAGAGATGACATTTGAGAAAAGCAGGCCTGAACAGAGAAGGCACATAAGTAGTGAAATGGGGAGCAGAGTCAGGCTTTGAATTCTGATTCCATATCCAGGATTCTTGCCACAATTGTACCCTTAACACTTAATACTCATGTAACTTCTGGAAAGTTGTCTAACCTTGGGAGGTATTACGATTAAAAATAATAAAGACTGATATAAATATAGAAATTAGTAGTTTAATTAAAGCCATGCTGATAAAGTCATTAGACCATGCGCTTGTAAGAATTCAAAACTGCCGCTTCAGCCATAATTACCTCCCCTCTCATGCTGCACCCAGTAGCTAAAGAGGAAGTTCAGAGTCGCTACAGGAGTTTATATCCCTTCTCTTACATCATCCCACTTCCTGTCTACCATGAGGAATCATGGGAAATGTAGTTTCAAAGTCTCCCACATGTCCATAGTAAATATATATATATATATATATATATATATATATATATATATATATATATATATACTTTTAGATGACATTTCCCAAATTTCACTTTTACAGAGGCACACTAAGATCAAGCCACAAGCAGAGCTAATAAGTGCTGGAAGGAAGATTTGAACCTAGGTCTTCCTCATTCCATGCTTAGCGCCCCACCACACAGTGTTACCTCTCTTAGGCAATTGTGAAAATGACATGAGCCAAACTACTCTTGTAAATCATGAAGTTCAGTGGAGTACAGACTACAGCCTCCAGAATGGGTTATTTGAAAATTGCGCGGGGGTGGGAAGAACATGGTCTTTGTGGTCCAGACACCCAGGTCCTGGCTTCAGCCCTCTCTGCCTGGCTCTGTGGGTATGTGGCCCATCTGAGGCAAGCATCTCCCTTCTCTCAAAGGATCACCTGAGAGCCCCTCCAGTACTAATGTGCCATGGGGTTTGACATTTCCCACAGGGCACTCCGGGTGCTACCAGCTGTGATTGCTGCTCCCCCTCATCTCTACACATCAAATCCTTCTCCATCCTACAGCCAAAAAATGAACCTCTTCAGACACAATCTCAAGTTGGAGCTGGCTCCTTATTTGCACCAACTGCAGCAGATAGCAGCTCCACATTCATTGCAGTTCCCTGATCTCAGACTGGTGCAGTGTGATTCAGGTATGGGAAAAAATCAGCCACACTATGGAATACTTGCTTGGATATATGCTTGCTTACTCATTTTTTGTCTCTCCTATTTCATTTAAAATAGGCAAGTTAGAAGCTCTGGCCATCTTGTTGCAGAGGCTGAAATCGGAAGGCCGTCGGGTGCTAATTCTGTCCCAGATGATTTTAATGTTAGATATCTTGGAGTTATTTTTGAACTTCCATTTCCTCACTTTCATCAGGATTGACGAATATGCCAGCTATGAACAACGTCAGGTGAGGTATAGTTAGGATTTAAGATATTTATGGGGATGAAACCTAGAGGAGCATTTAGTTGAAAACTCCATTGGTTGTCAAATAATAATAATAACCATTATTATTATTATCAACAATAATAATACTTCTATAGTGTTTTAAGGTTTGAAAACAACTCTACCTATGCTAATACATTTAGATGTTCATAATACATAATCTATGAAAATAAGGCCCCTTAGAGCTTAATAAATGCTGTATGGAATTAAAAATCTAAAATCAGAAGCATTGAAGTGATATAACTTTTACTGAAATCATAATAAGGCACCTAAGAGGCCTTATTTTTTTTAACCCTTGCATTTTGTCTTAGAATTGATATTAAGAATTTATTCCAAATGCATGGACTGAGGTGGACATGAATGGGAAATAGACCCTAAACAAGGACACTTGTTACAACCAGTGGAAATGTGCGTTGGCCATGGGTGGGGGGAGAGCGGGGGGTGAAGGGGAAAGTAGGGGCATAAAGTATGTAAACAGATTAAAAACAAATATTAATAAATGTCTAATAAAAAAGAGAATTTATTCCAAGACAGAAGAGCTAGGCAATGGGAGTTTAGTGACTTGCCCAGGGTCACATAGCTAGGAAATGCCTGAGGTCAGATTTGAACTTCCAGGCCTGGCTCTCAATCCACTATATTACCTAGCTGGATCATAGTACCTAATTGTTTCATGAAGGTGATCCAGGGCTTTTAAATTCTCTGTTAAGGGAGAACATAAACTCTTGCAGGTTCTACCAGGCTCATTCTTATAACAAAGTGTAGGCCTGTTATTGGGAGGACCAGCATAGCTAAGTACTCAGACACTATGCACTAGCTTGGTCTTTGGGTGAGAGGGTTTTTGGTCATGGCACAATTTTACAAGTTATAAAGATGTAATCTCTCTGGGTAAAAGGAGCTTCCTAGCTGTGTGACCCTGGGTGAAATTACAGATCTTTGAAGTATTGTAAATATTACGCTACAGTTCTAAGAACTCAATAGCATTATTCAGATGCTGATAAGAACTGGGAAAAGTTAGGTAGATTGCCATAAAGTGGGAGGGATGTAGGCTTGGAGAAAAGCAAAGGCAGTAAACTTTGGAGGTTGGTGCAAGGGGTGACATGCCACCCCCTGGGGAAAGCAAACAAAAGGATGTTTTTACCTTTGAAGTCCTGAAGTCCTGAGGTATTAACAGGTATGACATTCATCCCATATTGGAAAAGAAGGGCACTCAACTCATTCCTTGTTTGCTCCTACCCTCACCATTTTCCCTTTGCCACCCACCTCTTTTGACTTGCTGTGAGGATTAGAATCAAGAAGGCCTTCAAGGTACTTGGCAGGAGGTACGGCTTGCTGGATCCAATCCAAGGTTAAATGTTTAATACCCCAAATCTTAGACAGGAAGGCAGGATACAATGTCTAAGACTTATTTTACATTTAAAAAGCTCAAGAAGGTCTTATATTTTTAGACCAAATTAAAGCTAAACTTATCATTAGTTAATAGAATTCAATACTAATGATCTTTTTCATAATTTAGGAATTGATGAAGAGTTTCAACAGAGACAAGCGGATATTTTGTGCCATTCTTTCTACCCACAGTCGTTCAACAGGTGTAAATCTTGTAGAAGCTGACACAGTGGTATTTTATGATAATGACCTGAATCCAGTGATGGATGCCAAGGCCCAAGAATGGTGTGATAGAATTGGGAGATGCAAAGACATCCACATATACAGGTAGCATGGAATTGCTTTTCCATAATTTTTTTCCAATTTAAATACACCCCAAAAGTAATAAGTAACAACTTACCACATTAAAATATATCTTTGATATCATTGGTGTGGCTCTTTGCTCTAGCAATGCCTATGGAACCTCACTATAGCTGGGTTCTCTCATGCTGGCAGTCTTCCTCGCCTTATCTTGACATATTTTGGTGGAGCACATGGGCTCTCAGTCTTCCCTTGCTCCTGCTACATGGCCAGCCTGTTTTTTGTGAGCATTAATTTTTTTTGATGACGTCTTTTATTCCTTTGTAATTTCTATTGCTGTGTGTTGTAGCCTGCTCACACCTACCACATGCTGTTCTATTGACCATTGAGCAATATTGATTTTTAATTCTTTGTAGTCTATAGTATAAGGGTTAAAAATTAAAGGGATAGACTAAATATATAAAAATGTGGTTGATGAAATTATTACTCAAGTTAGAATGACTTTTTATGGTAGTTTATTTACAAAAGAAGAAAGAGTAAAAGTAAGGAAATCAGAGAGACATTAGATAATTACTCTGGCCTGGTCCAAACCAGGCAGGGCTTCAGAGGCCCCAGCAAAGGGGTACCAGAGTTAATTAAACAAGGGTTTTAGCCATGAGGCCTCCTCCAAAATGAGGGGCCTCTCTGGAGGCTAGTACCTCTCAGAAAAGCCAGGAAGGGGAGTCAGCCTTTTTCACTCACCCACGTGGTAGTCCTAAAGGAAAATTGAAGAGCAGTCTGAGGTCTCAGGCTGGAGCTCCTTCAAAATCAAGTTGAAAGAGCTGGTCATAGGAAGTTCTTGTCACTTTTAAAGATCATTCCTTTTTTCTCTTCCTGTGCTTTTCTTCTAACTTTACATGGACCAATTGCAGCTATAGTTTTGCTTAGGACTGCCCAGGGGACAATCTTTTGATTTTGATTTGTTACTCACTATCATACATGTGGGTCACAGACCTCCCCAAACTTAAAGATAAGTGAGGTGTATCTGCTTCTGGTGATTAAATCTAAAAATGGGCAGTGGAGAGTTAATCCCATCTTCACAGTAGGGTTTCTGACTTGTAGTAATACAATAGCTCCAGGATATGTTGGTTTTGGTTTCATAGAGAAATTTGGGGTCAGTAAAAGAACTTTGTAATTTCTAAAGGTAATCTAGCCTATTTAAATTCTGAAAATGAACAGTGAATTGAACCCAGAATTAAACAAAAGAAGACCTTATTATTAATCTATGAGTAAAGGAGAAACAGTAGTAGTACTGATTATCCTAATACCTAAATACCTAAATAGCAACTTGACCTACTTGTTCAATGGAATGATATTGGAAGTCAAAGGCAATACCAGTTTAGAAAAGAAGATCATTTGTAAAATCTTACAAGGAAGAATGGTACAAGAATGTCAACAATATTACCTCATTAAAAGAGATAGAAGATTGGAGAATTTAAAGAAAGTTTGGCAAGAGAAACAACTAAGCAAAGCATCCCTAAAACATTTAAGAATGAAATTGGTAGTTCCTCAGAGCCATATCCTTGGCCTTCTCTTCTCTCTTTCTACTCTCTTGGTGACCTTAATAATTCCCATGGCTTCATCAATCATCTCTATGCATGACTCTCAGATCCACATATCCAGCTCTCATATATCCCATGAGTTCCAGGCCCACATTTCTTCCCCACTAGACAGCTCTCCCTTGCTATCCCAAAGGTATCTCAAATTCAACATGCCCCAAATAGAAATCACCATCATTCCCCCTCAACCTGCCCCTCCTCCTGAAAATTCTGTTTCTGTCGAAGGCATTGCTATCCTTTCATCACCCAAGTTTGCTGCCTAATGTCATTCTCATCTCTTATCCTTTTCTTCACCGTATACACTCATTATGCTGATTTTATTTCTACAATCTCTCTCTTATCTGTCCTCTTCTTTCCAATTAAACTGCAATCACTACAGCCCAATTCTTTATTACCTTTCACCTGAATTACTGCAGTGACTTCCTAATTTGGCTCCCCATATCTAGCTTGACCCTCCTCCAATCCATCCTCCACAAAGCTGCCAATTTTACATTTCTAAAGCACAGATCTTATCATTATTGCCTCCATCTTACCTCTAGCATAAAGGAAAGCTATCCAGAATTTAAATACCTTTTAATCTGTCTTCAACATGTTTCCAGATTGATCATATAGTATTCACTTTCCTGCACTAGAGTGCATTCTAGTCAAAACCATCTTCTAGAAAATTAGATAACAGTTGATCTCTGTGTTTATTGCTTGTTGACTATAAAAAGCATTTGACTAAGCAGAAGAAAATGACATTGCAAAGACTCCTTTCCAACAAGATATTTCCCATGTACATATCAACATCATTCAATGTTCCTTGAAAGGTTTGACAGAGAATTCATTTTTCTATAAATCTTTAGTTTTTTATATCCACTGTTATAAATAGGGAGATGTTTGTTTGCTGAAGGGACTCATCAGTGTCTTAGAGGAGTTCCAGCCCAGAATCAGAGGTGCAGAGGGATTCCCAAAAGAAGATGAGGTCTTCCAGATCTTTCTGTTTTGAGATGACATTAGGGTGGTTTCATTTGGCCCCAGAACACTAGAGTCCCCTGGCTTAGATTTGTAAATGCTCAAAAGAGTTTGTCCTAATTGCCAACACAGGAAGATCATGAGGGAAGAAGGCATGTTATCCAGATAATCAGATAATGACATGCCGTAGAGTGGGCAGCCTATAATACTTATCTTTTAGTACAGATACTCCCCCCATACCAACAACACACACACACACACACACACACACACACACACACACACACACACACACACACTGTCAGTATTTAGTGAATAAGGTCTAGAATTGAATAAGAGGAGAACAGGCTGAATTTCCTTTGGAAATTGTAAAGTTCTTTTGGTAACTCCCAGCTTTTCCCTGAAAAAAAAAAGAGTTCATTTTTTAATGTCAATATTCTGTCAGTGATGGAACACCATAGTCCCCAAAGAATTCAATCAATCAATCAACCAATCAAGTATTTATTAAACACTTACTATCATGTGCCAGGCATTGTACTAAGGGATGAGAATGCAATTACAGTGACTCAAAGAATCTTTTCTCTCAAGGAGCTTACATTCTACTAGAGGAGAAAACAATAACATATAAGTATATACAGAATAAATAAAAAGAGAATAAATATAAATAAAAATAGTTAAATATAAGGTAATTAGTGAGGACACTAACAGTTGAAAGGACTTGAAAAGCTTCATGTAGAAAGTTGTGCTGGAGCTCCATCTTAAAGGAAGAGAAGAATTCGTTGAAGTGAAAACGAGGAGGGAAGTATATTCTGGGATAAAAGACTGCCAGTGCAAACACACAGAGACTGGAGATGGAATTTCATGTTTGAGGGACTGAGAGGTGGTTAGTCTGGCTGCATCTCAGAGGGTGAGAAAAGGAGTCATATCTACTGAAGGTGGGAAGATAGATTGGGGCCAGTCTAAAAAATAAATAAATAAGTTTGCATTTGATTCTAGAGGCAAGAGAAATTTCTGGAGTTTATTGAGTGGGGATGTGACACTACTAGATACAAGCTTAAAGAAAATTACTTTGGCAGTGAAATAGAAGATGGGCTGAAGTAGGGAGAAATTTGAGACAGGGAGGTTGAGTGAGAAGTTATGAGGGACCAAACTAAGGAGGTCTCTGTGTGAATAGGCAGAGGGTAGCAGATGCAAGAGATGTTGTGGAATGGGTCGATGGGGATATGATTGGGAATGTAGACTCTAAATGATCATCCTAGTGCAATTATCAATAATGTGGAAATAGGTCTTAATCAATGGTACATGTAAAATCCAGTAGAATTGCGTGTCAGCTATGGGGTGGGGGTATGGAGGGAAGGGAAAGAACATGAATCATGTAACCATAGGAAAATATTCTTAATTACTTACTTAATTAAAAATTTTCAATTAAAAAAAGATGTTGTGGAGATTGAAATGACAAGATTTGGCAACAGATCAACTATGCAGGGTGACAGAGAGTGAAGAGTTGAGGATAAAACCAAGGTTAATAGAAGAATGGTGCTATAACTGAATTAATTCTGTTCAATTATTTCAACAGAATTAGAGAAGCCTGGAAGAGGGGCAGTTTTTTGGAGAAAGATAATCAGTTCAGTTTTGGACATATGGGGTTTGAGATGTTTTCTGCATCTAGTTTGAATATCTAATGTGAGACTGGAGCTTAGGGGAGAGACTGGTATTGGATATATAGATCTGGAAGATCTATAGAACTAACAGTTAAATCCAAAAGAACTGAGGAAGTTATTAAGAGAGACTGTAGAAAGAAAAGAACAGAGGGACTAGGTCAGAGACTTGGGAAAGCTCACAATTAGGGACTGTGGAATAGATGATGAATGAGTAAAGGAAACTGAAAAGTGGTTAAATGGGTCAGAGGGGAACCAGGAAAAAATAGATTCTCAAAATCCAAAGAGGAGAAGGTATTAGGGAGAAAAGGGGGGACAACAGTCTCACATGTAGCAGTGTTGAGAAAGATAAGCACTAATAAAAAGGTGATCAGATATAGCAGTTAGGAGATCACAGGTAACATTGGAAAGAGCATTTCCACCAGGTGTTGAGTTCAGAAACCAGATTGAAAAGGGTTGGAATGCATTTTGAAAAGAGAGTAAGGGAAGACAGTGAGTGTAGATAGCTTTTTCTAGGAGTTTGGCTTAAAAAAGGGCTGGGACAAAAAATGTGTGTGTATATGTATATGTATATGTATATATATATGAGACAATATAGGACAATTGCTTGACGGAATGATAGGATTTCTTAGTGATGGTTTTTAAAGATTGAAACTGACTATTGATATCTTTGTAATAATATAAGGAGAACTTAAGGAAGGTTCCCAGCAGACCTCTTGTGGAACACTTAGAGAAGAAATTGGCAATACTCATGTAAAATGATCAGGCATTAATGGGTTGTAATTTACAACATTGAAGGGAACATATACGTTAAGATCATAGATAATTAGAATATATTTTGATGTTCAGTATAACTGAACATCCTAGGGTATGGTTACTGAAAAACTTTACTGTGTTTTCATTTTCAGAAGTGAAATACGTGAAATTTTGTTGTTTCCTTTTCAGTAGTGACTTAAAAAAAACACACCACAACCCTTACTTTCCATCTTAGAATCAATATTAGTTCCAAGGCTGAAGAGCTAGTAAGGGCTAGGCAGTGGGGGTTAAGTGACTTTCCTAGGGTCATCAAGCTAGGAAGTATCTAAGAATAAATTTGAACCCAGGCCCTCCTCTCTCTGGGCCTGGCTCTCAATTCATTGAGCCACCTAGCTGCCCCTCAGTAATGCCTTTTAAATAATGATAAAATGTTAATCTGTTCAGATCATTGCTTTCTAACTTTAGTAGAACATGAGTTTTTATGGAGTAGCACACATGATCCTTTTCTACAGAACAAATAACTTAAAGATACAATCAGTCCCTAAGTACCTGGCACAATGAATTGCACATAGTAGGGACATAATGCATTTATAAATTAAAATATAAAGAGTTGAACAAGAAAGTTAATTTTAAGTAGAGTGGTGTGTCTGTTTATTTCTACTTTATGTAATCTTAGATGACTTATTTCAACTGTATCTAAAATTAGGAATATCTAGTGTGGATTCCTTCCATCAATTAAAAAAAAATTCTTAATCCAACAAGCATTTATTAGTATCTCACTTTGTGCTAGAACCATATAGGATACAGCTATAATTCCAAGTTATGAGTTAAGAATTTTATAAATTTAGTTTTCAAATATATTAACTGACAAGAAAGCACTAGTGTTTAATTTTATATCTGGTATTTTTTTCTAGGCTTGTAAGTGGTAATTCTGTAGAAGAAAAGCTATTGAAGAATGGCACCAAAGATTTAATTAGAGAAGTAGCAGCTCAAGGAAATGACTATACCATGGCATTCTTAACTCAGGTATTTAACTTTTGTTTTTGAGAATTTTATTAATTTAGTTTGTTGGTTACATTAAAATTCCAGGTATCTCCATCCCTCTTTCCCCTTCCTCCCTAGGAAGGCATTATTTGACCAAAAAAAATTGCATACATAAACTATTTAACTTTCAATAAAATAGGAGGGAATGTTTCTGAAGTAATAATAACCATACTGCATTAGAAATTTTAGATTGTCTATAAACTTAAATCTAGCTATTGGTACTCCAAATAGTATGACCCATCTGAACAACTGGATATATTTCTGAAGGAAATGACATATTAATTGTAACATTTACTTTCTAAATTGAACAAGGAGACCAAAGAAACTTGTAACCAAATTGAGGAAAGGCTCACAGGACCTCCTTAAAGAGGCAAATATTTGGTTTTGTTATGGCAGAGGCAACAATAAACATCATTTCATGGAGCATTTGGTCATCTTGTATTACAGTATTCATGATAAATATTTGCTGAAAGAACACCATGAAGGAATTTTCAGCTTTTACATAAATATTTATAAGAAGACTATAAATTCTATGAAGAACTCAATAATATCAAATCATCATATACTATGATATTCAAGGATTGTAATGCAAATGTGGGAATAGGTGTAGATGGTAAAAAATCTATTGGAAAATATGCAATAGGAATAAGGAATGAAAGAGGTCAAAGACTTGTGGACTACTCAGAAGTCTCATGCCTATGCATCATGAAATGTATTCCTTTCTTTGAGAAAAATATTGAGAGGTATTGGACATAGTAAGCACTGAGTTATAGCATGAAAAAGGAAATCGATCCTATTTGAACATAAGAAATAAAAGGATAACTTGTTATTGATGATATTTGTATAATTTATCTATGTTTATTCAAACCACTGACTTGCTATTGCAAAGATCAAAATTAGCTTGAAGATAGAATAAAAATATGACAAAG
The DNA here is from genome assembly GCF_016433145.1 of Gracilinanus agilis. Lineage (NCBI taxonomy): Eukaryota > Metazoa > Chordata > Mammalia > Didelphimorphia > Didelphidae > Gracilinanus > Gracilinanus agilis. Next base: position 741,537,127 of record NC_058130.1, on the reverse strand, counting down.
ATACAGTAGGTAATTAAACCAACTGTATCCTGACTTATTTAAATTAGTTATTGATGATGGAAATGGAATAGGAATGGAAGAAAGAACAATCACAACAACTACAATAATTCCACACAGAAGTTTGATTAATGTAAATGAATTCTCATAACAAGGAGCCCAAAATCATCTAAAAATGACTTAATCAGCAAACATCTTATATATTTGTCATGTGGAGAATTATGGAAGATAAGTAAAATGTCATGTTAGAATAAAAGCTCATTTGTGTTTATATTCTAAAGGGAAGAGTTGATATATATAAAGAGGATGTGAAAGAAGACTGAGTAGTATTGCCTCATGAAACAGAAAATAGTCTCCCCAATGGATCATAAAAACATAATCAACTTAAAAATTACAATAATTTGTGCATAAAAGGAAAAGAGAACAAAATCAATGATTGGCTACATTGATAAAAAGCCAATTTGGGGGTAGTCCCCTTTGGCATAGAAGTATATATTCAAAACAAATGCTTTCAAACCCCTCATAGTTCAATTTCACATCCTAAAATTCAATATGGATCTCCTGGTGCAGCATGTAGTCTCTGCAGGCATTTTCATGGCACGTTCTCCAGAGAGGTTTGCTTTCTGGATTCTGGGAGGTAGTTCTTCTGTTCTAAATCAAATTCAAATAAAATTTCACAACAATAACATAGTCCCCTTTGAGGTGGATAATAACAAACAGGGATCACTCAGGGATACTTGGCTGAGTTATAAGGTATATGAACCAATTGCAAAAGAAGTAAAAAACTTCTAAAAATTCACATAAAAGAGAAAAAATAACTTGTGAATGAAATATAAAATATTAAAGTCTTATGTCTAAAAAGTCTTAAGTAAAGAAAAAATAACCCTATAACAGGCCCTTGAATCAGGACCCAATTAAAGTGATTTAAGCAATCGTGCACTTACCCAATCAGTAGCCAGGACTACAGAAATTTTGCCACACTTTGAAAGATAGAAAAGGGACTACATCAGTGATGGGCAAACTACGGCCCACAGGCCAGATGCGGCCCACTGAAATGTTCTGTCTGGCTGCGCAACATTATTTCTAATCTGATGAATACAATGAGTAGGATACAATACAATGAAACTTTGAAAGAGTTGCCTTAGAAACAGACTGACAGACGAGCATTTCCTTTCCTTTGGCCCCCTCTTTAAAAAGTTTGCCCATCACTGGACTAGATTATAGGAGCAAATGGGAGCCAGGATGGCACCTAAAGAGGTGCTTGTTAGAATGTGGTTCAGAGGAAAGACATATTTCAAAACAGCCACAACCTTGAGCCCCAAACAAGTTCATGTCCTCTTGTCTTGGCTCAAAATTACATTAATCCCACAGGATTGGTTAGTCTCTTTGACCTTGTGCTCGATTGGCACTATGCAGGTAGCTTTGTGCGTCTTTAGCACTGTGCAGTGGCTCTTTTTAAATTCCTTTACCCTGGGATCAGACAGAATCATTAAGCAAAGTCCCATAATTTTTTTTAAACAATCAATGGCATTATTCTATAGTTTAAAGCTTTTTGGGTATGCATTAATATTAGAACAAATGTATTTTTAAATTTATATTACTGCAAAATAAAAAAAAGGATTAATATTGATTACATGTACTTCAAAGTACTCAAATACTATATTGCAAATATAAGGAAAAAAACAATAAAAATGTTTTAAAAATCAAAAATATATAGCTTACAAATCAGTGACACACTATGTCAGTCAAGGAGAGGTAGAATATAAAGATTCTTCATGAAAAAATGAGATCCATTTCCTTTTTAAACTTGGCCATGAACTATTGTGTGAGTGCAAATGATTAAAAAAAACCACCATATATATAAAAACAAAACAGTAGTAGATTAGATAATGCACATTCAAATAAAGTACCAAATTCCCAAAATTCACAATAGCCCAATTATAGACAATAGCAAACAAACCCATTATTATATAGGATTCACATGAATTTATATATAGACACTTGCTGTGTGATATTAAAAAAAAACCTATGAACTGGTGTATACTTGTCACAAATCTACAGATATAGGAAATCTTTCAACTTTTGCAGCTGCTACTGAAAGCCTATTTTGGGTCTATAACATCATCAAGAATTTAGATCCTTCTGGTGGATGAGTAGAGTAAGCTGAAGAGTTAAAACTATTAAGTCATCCAGAAGCCACTTGCAAACTGGGGAATCCTCCCTCTTGGAAGCCTTCTAGGGGTACCAGGCCCTAGGAACACCTTCCCAGCTCCTCTGGTATGAGACTGTTATATATCTCATCCATTAAGTTTTTTACAAATGTGGAGGTGAGGATATATAATAATCACTTGAGCTACTAAATGGACCCTTTAAAAACAATTTAGATATTTAGCTCATTAAATTCTCCAAAGGTTGTATAAGCAACTTATGACATTAATGAATCAGATGGACTTATGGGTTGTCACAATGATATTTTGTTCAGTACAAGTCATAGGAAAACAGTACAGATAAACTTAAAAGAATTCAAACCTTAAAGCAATCAGCAATATACAATAATATAAGCAAATGACAAGGTACAAGTAGTGTAGTCAAAATCCTTTTTTCCAATTCCAATAGACTTGTTTACTATCTTGAGGGGAGATAAAACTCAAAAAAGTTAGCAAGCAATAAACTTCCCAATCTCTTTTAAGGTTCTTTCCCCTCCCCCATATAAATCAACCATTTGCATTTCATTTGTCACCCATCTTAAATTTTTCATATACCCACTGGGCAGAATTTCCACTCTGCTTGTTGAGAGCATTTAAGACTTTCAAAACTTTGTCAAAATATTTCAGTTTGATTTGTAGTTTAAGCAGCCCCCTACCTTGTTGCATATTCTTGAGAAGTAAATAAAGTGGGAAATCTCCAATGAAAATAAAAACTCCCTGGAAAAGAATTAAGCAGATCTAAACTTCACTTTGTAACCTTACCAGCTCAAACTGTTGTTTCAGAGTTTCAGGCATGCTATGAAAAAGCATTATTCCTAAAAAAAAAGAAGGCTGAATGGGGTTTATTTACAGTAAATAGAGAGAAGAGCCAAAAGGTAGAAATAAAATCCCAGAAACTTCTAATTCAAATCTACTGATTTAGTCTCTCTGCCCTCAAAAGAAAAACTGCAGAGAAGTCCCCTTCCTGTGAAAAAATTCCTGAGTTGCAAGTCTCTCTCAGCCAGGAGTCCAGGGTCAGCTTAAGACTTTGGCTTAAAAAATGGCTAGCACAGGCTGGAAAAACCCATGTGGGTTGGGGGAAGGAATTGGAGTTCTCACTTGTTCATTAGGAAAAAGCAGCTAGGATTGGCAGACTGCAGGCTGGGCAGGGAGCAATGAGGAATGCTGGCTCAAGTAGATGGATGTGAGAAGCTGCAGTGGCAGCAGGAGACAGGTGGACAACAAACAGGCAGGAGGGCAGGGTGAGAGGAGAGAAAAGGCAACCCTAGCTCTTGGCTCTTGTGGAGGGTGGGTGGAGTCTGAAAAAACTTACTAACTTTACTTAAAAGCTAACTGAGTAGGGGGCAGCTGGGTAGCTCAGTGGAGTGAGAGTCAGGCCTAGAGACAGGAGATCCTAGGTTCAAACCCGGCCTCAGCCACTTCCCAGCTGTGTGACCCTGGGCAAGTCACTTGACCCCCGTTGCCCACCCTTACCAATCTTCCACCTATGAGACAATACACCGAAGTACAAGGGTTTAAAAAAAAAAAAAAGCTAACTGAGTAAAAAAGTTTTTTTTTGAGACTTTGTGTCCCTTCGTGGTTGCCAAAATGTGGATTAAATTTAATATCCAATAACTATTATATTTAATAAAGTTTCATGAATAATAATTAAAGTAAGACACCTAGGTATTCAGCCTGCTTGCCAGAGTAAAAAGAGGAAGAGGGAGGAGCTACAGAACTTATAAAACAATAACGTGATCACATAAACATGGAGGTGTAGGAGAGATTAAACGGAATTTGGGGAAATACTAAGGGACTTATGGGGGATGAAGTCCAAGGTTCAAAATCTCCATTTATACAGGGTGTGCTAGACAGAAGGATCTCTAGTCTTTCTTTCTGTAACTCTTATGGTCCTCAACCTTTGAAGGAGAGATGATTTGAAGACAATATTGCTGAATATTCCCTGCTTGGTGGTTTAGATGTTTTTAAATGAATGCTGATGAAATGTCAAATCCAAATCATTGCTGACAAATAAATTAAACTGGCTGTTGACCACACCATGGTGTTTTTTTTTTCTCTCAGCAAACGATCCAGGAACTCTTTGAGGTCCATTCTCCTATGGATGATACTGGCTTCAGAGTGAAAGCTGAGGAATTTGTTCTTCTCTCTCAGGAACCTCCTGTTGCTGAAACAATTGCACCCAAGGTTGCGAGACCTTTTATAGAAGTAAGAAATAGTAGCAAAAGTGAATAGAATATGAATTAAGGTAAAATGGCGAAAAGAAGTTAATGATAAAAGATAAAGATGAAGATTTGTTTTGACTTTTAATTTTATATTTAATGTCCCAAACTTTATCATTATTTTGATTTAGATTTTGTGCCAAATTTCCTTTTTCACCAGAAAGGAAATATTTTTTAAAAAATAACAAAAAATATGTTTTCATTTTTAATGAATTTCAGGTTTCTTATCAGTCTATTCTTAGGACTATTTTAAGCTTTTCAATGTTTAAGTATTTAGAAAAACTGAGATATTTTCTTTCCTAAAAAGTATTAGTATATTTTGGAGACTAATGTAGCTACATTTTAATATGTACATTTGGGTTTCTCTCTGATGCATATAGTCTCTTTTTTTTAATAGTCTATATCAAATCTTACTTATCAGGTAGTGAGTATTAAGTGAATATCAAAAGATCAGAATGTGAGAAATTAATGAAATATTAGAAATCATATTATCTAACATATGATTCTAAAAGTTACTTCACTGTTGTTAGTTCAAAAAATGATAACATTATATGTAGTAGAAAACATTTTAGAGAGGTAAATGACCTCATCACTTACCAAAATTAGAGCCTTTGATTTTTTTTCTAATCAAATGGTAGGTAAGCCTGAGATCTTGGTTAAAACCTTGGTTAAAAAACTTGGTTTAGGGACATCTAGGTGGCCCAGTGGATTGAGAGCCAGGTGTAGAAACGGGAAGTCCTGAGTTGAATGTGGCTTTAGACGCTACTTAGCTGTGTGAACCTGGACAAATCACTTAAACCCCATTGCCTTGTCCTTACTGCTCTTCCTCTTTAGAACCAATACTTAATATTGATTCTAAGACAGAAGATAAGGGTTTAAAAGAAAACAACTTAGTGTAAATGTCCCTTTTCCAAAAATCTTTATTTCAAAAGGCTTTGAACAGCATTGAACAAGAGGATGAAGAGGAACCAATCAAACAAGCAGAAGAAGCAGAAACAACAGAAAAGGAATCCCTCCCCACAGCTTTCATCTCAGACCTGGATGATTTAAAAGGCAGTGAAGAGCCTTCACAGAGAGAGGAGTTGTTTGCAGTTGTTGACCAAGTATATATTTTCTCTTGTAAATTGTTAATACTTTAAAAAGTAACACGTCAGTTGATTGAGATATTCTGAAATGCTGCATCTTGCTAGAAGCATGAAAAAAAATTAGTTCTGATGTATTATGTGATTTAGATACTTATCAGTTGATTAGTTGAAGTTTATTGACTTGCCTGAAGGCAGAGGAATGGACTAGATAAACCCTCCTAGTCCCTTTCAGTGTTTTATCTTATTTAGAGGTGTGTGTGTTTTTTCAGAAAGCTAAATAAATTTGGCTCAACTTTTACTTTTAAAAAGGACTCAGTAGTAATTGAACTTTAAAATATTTTTCAAATAGCTTACTCCCATAGAGAAATATGCCTTGAATTATCTGGAGCTCTTCCATGTTTCTGGTGATGAAAGTGGACAAAGAATAATAGAGGTAGGACTTTGTTATAAATTAATTCTATTATTTGAATTGCATCTTTTGATGCCCAAAGCATAAGAACCCCAGCGGGTACTTAAGTTATAAACTTATTGATTTTTTTTTTTTCAGTTTTTGTTAGCACAAAATAGCCAATACTTTAGTCATGGGAATTGACTTACTCTTTTGCCTTGGGCTTTGGATTTGTAGAGTTAAATTGTTTCAAGGTCATATAACTGATACAAAATGTCACAACTAAGATATATGAAGGACTTTATAGAAACTTCATTAGTTTTTTGGGGGGGAGGGTAGAATGGGGGCAGACCTTTGTAACTATGTAAGGATTTCCTGGTATAGAAAAGTCCTTCCACCCAAGGCAGATGGGAAATGTGTCTGTAACTTGTAGTATCAGAATTAAAGTCTTGGGGCAGTTGAAAGTTAACTGACTTACTCGAGGTCATATAGCTTATGTCAGAGGCAACACTTGAACCCTTGTCTTCCTGACTCCAAGGTCAGCCCTGTATCCACTTTGCCATGCAATTATTTATTACTTATCCTCTCGGTAACTGCTTACTGCCTCAGTTACCCAGTCCTGCACTTGAGACAGTAAAGGGACAAATTGCATAAGACACATGAAAGTTTTTATAATCATCCTCATATAGTTTGCTGTTTCTATTGACCATATGGGCCCATGGAAAGAACACTGGAGGAAAAGAAAAAGAACCTGAAGGACATTCCTAGTTGCCCTGGAACAAACTACATGGCTTGGGGGTGGTGCTTGGCACATAATAAGTGCCTAATTGATGCTTATTGACAGGAAGATTGTCTGACCTCTTTGTTCCTCAGTGTCTCCATCTGTAAATGAATCTGAGGTCTGCCCTCCCTAAAATAAATTCTTTTGGAATAGTGGGAAGAACACAGAATTCAGTTCTGAATCTTGGCTTTGCTGCTCTTCTTTGTGTGACCTCTCTGAGTCTCAGTGTCCTTCTCTATAAAATTAGGGCACCAGACTAAATGGTTTGCAAGGTCCTGTCCAGTTCTAAATTCTTTGAGAGAAAGGGATGGAGCAAGCATTTATTAAGTACCTACTATGTGCCAAGCATTTTACAAATATCATCTCATTTGAACCTCACAATAACTCTGGGAGGTAGGTGCTATTGTGATCCCTACTTTATAGATAAGGAAACTGAAGCAGACAGAGGTTGGGACTTGCCCAGGGTAACACTGTTAGTGTCTGAGGCTGGATTTAAACTCAGGTTTTTCTGACTCCAGGCCCAGTGTTCTATCCACTGTATCACCTGTAAGGAAGTTTCACTAAATGATTATTATAGTGTTTATTAACTGATAGTGAGATAATTAAATTAGGATAACAAAATCTTAGAGTTGAAAAGAATCTCAGAGGTCACCTACAATCAGAAACAAGAATTCCCTCTACAATTATGTGTGGTAGATTCTTCTTCTCTGATTTTTCAGCTACAGGAACTCCCTATCTTAAAAGACAACCCATTCCGTTGTTGGATATCCTCAATATTAGAAAGTTCATTCTTTAATTAAGTTAAAATCTGTCTCCCCATATCTTTTACTCATTGCTCCTAATTCTCTCCTTTGGGGCAATATAGCTTAGGTCTAATCTATCTTCCAGGCAACATCTCTGGAAATATCTAAGGCTGCTCTAGTGCCCTCCCAAAATCTTTTCTTTAGGCATTAAAAGTATAGTGTCTCCCGTGGTTCCTGGTCAGTCTTTCTGAGCCACTTATCATTCCTTGAACATGGATCAGTCTGTGGTGCTGAGAACTGAATCTATGTGTGGTCTGGGCAGGGCACACAGAACAATTTGAATACTGCCCTTGTCCTGGGCGCTATTCTTTTCACATGATAGCACGTGAACATTTTATGGTCAGGACTTACAACTGAATAGTCACCTGAAGTCTGAGCAAACCTGTAGTCAACTGAAACTTTAAGTTTTATTCAGATAAACTGCCTTTAAACTATTTATCTTGCATCTGCTATTTGTATGATGGTTTGGTTTGTTTTAGTTTTGAAACTAAACTCTGGACTTTGCAATTATCTCATGATGTAATAGAAAGGATGCAGGGCATGGAGTTCTGGGTTCCAATATATTTATAACTCTTAATGGCTTTATGAATAAGGACAAGTTGTTGTTTAGACTCTCTGAGCCTCAATCCCCTCATCTGAAGTATGGAGACATTAGTATTTGGAGGATTTCTATTAGAGGGTGTTGTGATAATCAAATGAGAGAATTATAATCATTAAAATGCTGTATACATATCCACCACCACCACCACTACTATTGACATCACCATCACCACCATCACCATCATTATCATCATTGTTATCATCACCAACATCATCTTGTTCTCATCTTTTTTTGAAAGTGTTGATAGAAATGGTTCTGGGGCTGATCATTATTCCTCTTAGATTTTTTTAGATTTAATATTCTAAGGACTATTGCATGGGTGGATAAAATATCTCCTGATTCTAGTCTAATAAAAGTAGTAGGATGCAAGCTTATCTTCACTGAAAATAGCCTTAGTACAACTCTAGTAGCAGACAGGAAGGACCATGGGGATGCTTTGTACCTCAGCCTGTTTTCATAGGAGATCATTTAGATCTTCTCTCTTACATCTCTGTGTTTTGAAAGTTATTTTATTCCTTATTATGGAATTATTATTATTATTGGTGTTTATTAGTTTAGAGTCAGAGATTATTAGTATTAGTATTAGTATTTATTAGAGTGAGAGATTAGTGGTCCTTTGGTGACATCTGTTAAAAATGTTTGTTCTTAAGTTTTATGGCTAGATGTTCTGTCTGGGCAGTTGTGGATAACAGTCTGGTCGATGATAATGAACTGATTCTAGAACTGTTAATTATAATAGAGTTCTCCCATAGATTTTGAGGACTATATATGGAGTACAGGTATTTGTCATCAGTTGGCCCATGAAAGATCTTGAGCTCCTGGGGCATAAGGGAAAGGGAAGAGAAGGATTTCTATAGTGCCTGCTACAAGCCAGTCACTGGGCTAAGCATTTTATGAATATTATCTCATTTGATCCTCACAACCACTTAGATAAATAGAGGTTAGATGACTTCCCAGGAACACATAGCTATTACATGTTTGAAGCTGGATTTGAATGCAGGTCTCCCCAACTCTAGGCCTGGTGCTCTGTCCACTGAACCACTTAGCTGCCTTTATATGTCTAGTCATGAGGTTTTGATAGGTATTTGATTGGCACTAAATATTTACAGCCTACAGTGATGGGTTGAGCTACTACTGCCACTTCCTTGTATAATCTATGTTATTATTGCCATTATTATTATTGGCCAGATCTGTGATTTCATTAGTAGCAGAAACTATTAAAAAAAGAAAGTCTTAGCTTGGAATGATTTATTTTTAATGAAACTGTGCTGGCATCTTTTGTCTTCATCATTTTACATTCTAAGAACTCACGAAACATCTTTTGATTATTTTTTTCTAATTGTTGCCATAAATTGATGGTCAGGATAATTGGTCTGTAGTTTGCACAATTTCCCTAATTCTTTCTGAAAATTAGACCTTATTTTGCTATCTCCTCTTGTCCTCATCTCCATAGTCCTTCCAGTAAAGTGATTTCATCTGCAAATTCTTTTGCCATCCTGATATATTATTCATCTGGACCAGGATGTAAGCTAACTTAATGTAAAACTAAGGGTTATCTTACATTTTCATCCATCCTGACCCTTTGCTTTCTCTTAATCATCCGTGTTTGTTTCATCCTTTCCAGTCTAAAGACCTTCCCTTTAGTAAGAAAGTTGTAAGCAAAAGATAGTTAAGAAATTTGACTGTCTCTTTGTTACCTTTTAATGTTCCACTGTCCACCTCAGGGAGTAATCTATTCCTTCCTTGTCCTTCTTGTTCTAGACATCTAAAAATGCCTTCTTTGTATTTCTTTATCTTGTATTCTTTATTTCAAGTCTCAACTCACCTTGAGTTTTAGTTTTCCTACCAGAGTATGGCTCTGGATTAGCCTTTTGTATGTCTTTCTCATTTCAGCTTCTGTATGCATCGTTTTCAAATCTGAGTCCCCCAGGGAGCTTCCCTCCATGTTTAGTCATATTGGGTCTTTAGATTCTCTCTCTTCCTTTTCCTCATCAGGACCATTTATATGATTAGAGTGTCAGAATCCATTCAAGCTTCTCCCTCTTGAGCTGTCTATTTCTTTTAGAATCATGGGCCATGCGATCATGCCTATTACTTTTCTAAACCTTTGGAAATCTGCTTTCCTAAAGTCTAGAGTTTGCATCTCACTGTGTCCCCAGGGTCTTCTCCTTCCCCGCCTTGACTGTCAGGACTCAAATGACATGGTCACTTTCTACTAATGAACATTTAAAAAGTCTAAAAATGTAAAGCTTCCTTGTTGTTCAATTTTGAAATAGAGGAAATTGAAGAATGTGAAGAAAATTTGGGAACTCCATCATATGAGAGAATTGAAGGAAAAAGCAGAAAGCATGTTTCTAGAGGAGGAAGAGGAGTTATTGACTTACACGAGGGAAGATGCCTATAATAAGGTACCTATCCTTGCATAAATGCAATGTATGATATCTTACATTATAGGGCGAAAAAATCTGCTACGGAAAAGCTTTCAGTCTAAGGCATCTAAGAGAGTAAGTTAACTGCAAGCCAGGGTTTGTCCAGTGTGGATTGTTAAGGGACGGGACAGGTAGAGAACCCATTTTCCAAGCTTTACCTTCTTGCTTTTTGTAGGGGGACAAGCTTGTCTGTCTGGGAATCCCTTGAATACTTTTTTCACAAAGACTGCATTCACTTGTCACTTACTGGAGATACTTTTAGTGCAAAGCATAAGAATAACTCGTAGAATCATTTTGCTTTTCTGAGCCTTAGAAAACTAACCCCCCACCCATAACTTTTTTTTTTATAAAAGAACTTGCTGAAATGAAGTATTGGCTCTGTTGTGAGGAAGTTTGCTAAAATTACAATTCAGTAAACTTCCTCACAACAGCTCATAATGAGCCTTGAATTCTGCAAGGTAAACTACGAGCTGAGCATGAAGGGCTCTTTGATTTGTTTGGAAGGGTACACTTTGCTTTCGAGGTTCCCAAACCTTTGCTTTCTTTTTAGTAGTCACAGCTTTAATCCCTCCTTTACACATTGTCAGACTTAGCTGTGGATAGAAAACTTGCCTTGGAATGGACTATGATGTAGGAATCAAAAAATTGTGTCATTGTTGGTGGTAATTTCTCCTTAAACAATTGATGTGTTGCCCATAACCATCTGACTCTAAGAAATTGTGTCTTTAATACAGGAATATGTTTATGAAGGTCCAGATGGACAGACCGAGATAATGCCAGTAAGTTAAATGGGTTTTCCTTTTGTGAATCAGAGAAATGTAGTTCTGTGTATGTACCGGGCAGCCACTTTACAAGCATTATTTTGCTATTTTGCAGCTTTGGACGCCACCCACTCCCCCTCAGGATGACAATGACATTTACATCGATCCTGTCATGTGTCTCATGTATGAAGCTACTCCTATTCAGGAGTCTAAGCTGCCACCTGTGTATGTGAGGAGAGAACATAAGCGACTCAAAACAGAACCCTCTGGTAATTGTTTCATTTGGAAGCTTTCCATTGACTTAGTGATTGAAAGACATTTTTCTTCAGATTCAAATCTCCTTTTGTCCTCCTGGCTGTACAGTTTTCTTTTGGTCAGATTTCTTTTCTTACCTTTCCTTACTCTGAAATACAGGGATGAGTTTTGGGTACCTTCCAGCTTGTTAGGGTTCTAGCATAGTCCAGCCCCAGGGTAGATGAGATTCATTGGATGCCCTATAGAGATTGGGAGTGCCACATCCCAGCTGGTCAAACCTGTCATTCAGACCAATTGAAAAATATCAGGGTGCCCATTGATGAATTCAGTCTTAATCTTGTTCTTGTCCATAGACACACAGAATGGTTTCAGCACTGTGAAATTTTAATGGTCAGCTATGCCCCATTTTCTTTGCTTCTTTGGACAAAGTTAATTTGGAAAAGAGTGACAGTATAGTGTCTGTAAGGTATTGGAGAGCCACAGCTACGTGGAATGATATTGGGACCAACTCTTATGAAGGTCTTGGTGTTCTTCTGTTGAAATCCATCAACCTTTGGACCCTTCGAACTTGCCTTAGGCTTTTTGGATTGCCTGGTCATTGTCCTTTTTGTGCTTGCCTTTACAAACACCTCTCTATACTGTCTCCTTAGCTGTTGGCCGGAAGAAGAAGCAGCACCAAGGAGAGGCTGTCATTCCTCCTCGGTCCCTCTTTGACCGAGGGACTCCAGGGATGTTGAAGATGCGGCGAGAGGGCAAAGAGCAGAAGAAGAACATGCTGTTGAAGCAGCAGACTCAGTTTGCCAAACCTTTGCCAACAGCAGTCAAACCAATAGCAGAATCTGGGCAGGACCACCCAGAGTGGCTCATTAGTGAAGACTGGGCACTGCTTCAGGTGATTCTCTAGATAGCAATGGGTTTTTGATATCACTTCATACTTTTTTTTTAAATTGGGGAAGATTTTCTAGTCTTTTGAGATGTGCCAGATATTGATGTTTGAGATGTTAAATAGCAACATGATGATTTTTTTCCCTTATAGGCTGTAAAACAGTTGCTTGAGCTTCCTTTAAATCTCACCGTTATGTCACCAGCACACACTCCTAACTGGGATCTCGTAAGTGATGTTGTCAATTCCTGTAGCCGAGTTTACCGCTCTCCCAAGCAGTGCCGGAACCGCTATGAAAATGTCATCATTCCTAGAGAAGAAGGGAAGGTGAGCTGATTTTTGACATGCTAATAGATGTGTCTCATAGAATTAAAAAAAACACCTCTTATCTTTTGTCATAGAATTGATACAAGTATTGGTTCCAAGGAAGAAGAGTGGTAAGGGATAGGCAAAGGGTCACACAGCTAAGAAGTGTCTGAGACCAGATTTGAAACCCAAGATCTCCCATCTCCAGGCTTGGCTCTCTATCTACACAGCCACCTAGTCACTACCCCAGTCTCACAGTGTTTTCTAAGATTTACAGAAATAACATTTGTACCAGTAGGAAATTCCCTAGACCAGGGATGGGGTTTTGAGATTTTTTGTCTCCATCACTGATGAACTCCATGGCCTGGATTACATCTCCGCCCTCACCATATTGCAGAAATAATAATGCTTGCTCTATGCCTGTTCTTGTAACTGCTTCATCGATGGCAAAAGCCTAGGTAAATTGAGATGAGATGTTATGATTGCTGTTAAAGCACCCAAGATATATGTAGCAGGCTCTCCCATCTTGAAAAAGGAAAAGTCACACTGCTTTTGATGCTATTAAAACATCTCATAGCCCCTTTCTGAGACTTTCTTTTTATTGCTGCCTTACACAAGACTTTTTCATCCATTCAATCAATCATGTTCTTTTGATCAATTCTTACAGAAATACTAAATAACTCTTTTCCTCTCATGAGTGGCAAAAGCAACAAGAGTTGGTAGTAGGTTGGTGGCTCTAGTTCTGCTTTGGTGCTATCATTTGGGAGGGGGACTGTGTGGTGAGAGATGGATGTGGAGTCAGAGACTTACTTAATTACATCCGGGGCAATTGCTTCATTTTTTTTTCAGTCTGTTTCCTTATCTGCAATTTGAGGATATACTTACATCTACTTCATAGGGTTTTTGGGAATCTCAAACGAGCTAATATTTTTAAAGTGCTTTGCAGACCCTAAAGCAATATATATATGTTAGCTGTTATTATATGGAAGAAAAAAAACCTACTCGTGTAATATTTTACAGTTTGTTATGAAGCAAAGGAGATCACAAAAAATATTCGCTAGTCTATTAAACTATTTTGATATCTTTTTCCACACTTGGGAAACAAACTTCCTTTTATAAATAAGGCACAGATGAAATCTAATGCTTTTTGATATTAATTGATTTTCCCTATTTGATAGCTCATGCTTGAAGTGAACCCTAAAAAGAAGGCCAAAAGTATCTATAAGGTAGGTATTATCAAATGTTGTGAAAATAATTATTTGAACTAATTATGGAATTATACTTGTAGTGGGAAGGTATTACATTTGAAAAAAAATGCATTCTATCTAGTCAATTGATATAGGAATTACATTTGTGTAACAGGGATGTACATGCTACATTGATTCTCTGTAAGTGCTGTCACCAACATTCTGGGCAGCTTTTCCGTGTGAATTTTGGGTATTGGCATATCTGTTAATCTAACAACAAATGCTATTTGTGCTGTACCTGCCCTGGGCAAGGTCTTATCCTAGGTGCTGAAGGAGCTGCAAAGTTAATAAGACAAGAGTTCTGACTTCTAGATAAGGCATACCCATAAAGAGATATTTAATCAAAGGTTATCTAGCTGTCTGTCTATGTATGTATGTATGTATGTGTCTGTCTGTGTGCCAAATAGACAGTATAGCCAGTGAAGCTGACAAGAGTTATGGGATGGAATGTGGGATAGAATCATTAGGGAATACTTGATCTGATCCTAAAGGATAGGTAGAAATTATGTAATAAGAAGGGCCAAAGGCATTTTCAGTGACAATGAAGTGGGAAGAAGATGAGAGGAAGCATCGAGGCAGGCATGCCCAAGGGATGCTTAGGACATAGCGAGTAGACCAACCTGACTTGAGCAGAAGGTGCATAGCGGGCAGTAGTATGAGGTAGGGATGGAAAGACAGGTTGGAACCAGAGTATAAAGGGCCTTATGGGCAGGACTTAAGGAATCTAGACCTTGTTCTGCAAGCTGAGGAGAGCCAATGGAGGTATTTGGAAAGAGGTGGGATATCTTGAAAGCAATGGTAGTTTAGAATAATTAATTTAGTTGAATTTTTTAGGATGGATCAGAGGAAAGAGAACTGGGAGAAATATTAGAATCCCTCCATGTTCATGGGGAGCATGTTCTGCAAATATAAATACTAAGAGCTTATGGGAGGAATGGTGTGAAGTGAATGGATCTGTGCCTGGCCTCTGCTGGAGGTGGTGATTTTGTCTGTTCCTAGGACCTGAAGGCAACATTTGCATCTTGTAGCCATTGCCCTACCCCATTTAGATACTCTGGGTAACAATTAGATCCTTTTTTGCAAGGGTCAGTACCATCTTTGTCATAAAGAATGACTCATCTCATTTGGAGATGATTTGTCCTTGGTGCCTTTGGGGATGCTTTCAGATTTGGGGGATATTACAGCTCCTAACTTAAAGGTTCTCTTGGCCCTAGAAGATTTGATGCTGTTTATTCTGTTCTTCAAAGGAGAATCTGTACACTTCATCTCAGGTTTTTCTGTATTGGGCCACAAATAAGAGATAAGGTCTACAGGACAAGCAAAATAGTATATTGAAAGGTTATTGTTCATGCCTTTCCCTTTTGTTCCTTTGTAGACCAAGAATGGTCGTCCACTTCGCACTAACCAGGTCTATGCCCAAGATGAAGGTGCTACCCGCACCCAGCTTTATACCAGTCACTTTGAAATGGCAAAAATGATCGCAGGAAAGAGAAGTCCCCTGAGTAAGCCCCTGTAAGTTATTTTATGAGTATTCTCTTTTCATTTAGTTAACAGTGTGTTTGAGTTGAATTGACCTGTAGGCATAAGAGCTTTCAAACTTTTCCATTAGGAATACCAGGGTGATGGTGGGCATGTTAGCAGATGTTAGGCTGTGTGTGTGTGTGTGCGCGCGTGTTATAACTAAGGGGTGGGAGAAATGTAAGGGTATAGGGCTTCTGAAGAGGTAAGAGGAATTGGTTTGTGAGAGGGACTTCCTATTAGGTTATGTTGTTGACTGAATCTGTTCCTAGAGAAGATGATTAATGCATCTGTGTCCACTGGAGGAAAGGCTTTGGTGGAATGCTGAGGGCCTGTGTCCTCTCTGTTCTAGTTAACATTTTTATCAATGTCTTAGATCAGGAGATTATAATCTTTTCGTACCATAGGTCCTTTGGGCAGCCTGGTGAAGCCTATGAATCCCTTCTCAAAGGAATTTTTAAAAAATTCATAATTAAAGGAAATTTTAATTTCAGTTAGAGTTTAGTAAAAATAATGACACCACATTTTCACCATCCAAGTTCACAGCCCCCCTGCAGTCTCTCCATGGACCTCCCGAAGGGCTCTGAGGATCCTAGGTTAAGAACCTTATTTCATCTGCCCAGTGTTGGAAAGGATCGCATTGGGTGACAATATGCAAAGGATCTTAGAAATATCAAGCATGTTACTTAACAAGGTGAAGCTTGGTAGGGATAACTGTAAAGTTGTACTTTTAGATTCAAGAAATCAATTGCACCAATATAGAGTTGTTGAGATGCAGCTTAAAGGCAGTTCATTTGAAAAAGACTTGGGGTTTTAGTTGCTCTTTGTGAATCAGCAGTATGATGTAGTTGCCAAAAGACTATTTGATTGTGGGTGCCATATTTTAGGAAAGATTGTAACAAACCAGAATAAATCTAGAGGCTGCTGACCAGGAAGGTGAGGGGGTGTCAGATCGTATGAAGATCAGGTGAATAAATGGACACATTTATCCTAGAGAACAACTGTTGTTAGCAACAATGACAGCAATAGCCACCATAATAGTAACATTTGCTTGATTTCTAGGCTTGGAATGAATCCTTTCCAGAAGAATCCCAAACATGCATCAGTATTTGCTGAAAGGTAGGGACCCAGAATTCATGACAACTTTCAGTTATAGGAAGCAGTCCTTCCTCTAAAGCTTTTCTCTACTCTCTACTTCTCTTTCTAGTGGAATCAATTATGACAAGCCCCTGCCTCCAATTCAGGTTGCTTCCCTACGTGCTGAGCGTATTGCTAAGGAGAAGAAGGTGAAGTAACCAGTAATGTGCTTTTTTTTATGTTTCATATAATTTATTAGTTTCTCACCCATTATAGCAATCAGAAGGCTAGACAACATAATGAATGAAAAGAAATATCACGCCATTTTTTTCCAAAACAAGCAAAAAAAAAAAGTTAACTTAAAGATTAGAAATTTTTTTTTAAACCCTTGTACTTCGGTGTATTGTCTCATAGGTGGAAGAGTGGTAAGGGTGGGCAATGGGGGTCAAGTGACTTGCCCAGGGTCACAGAGCTGGGAAGTGGCTGAGGCCGGGTTTGAACCCAGGACCTCCTGTCTCTAGGCCTGACTCTCACTCCACTGAGCTACCCAGCTGCCCCAGTAATGTGCTTTTTAACTGTTCGTGTTATCAATAAATTTGTTGCGCCCGTTGAAGAAGAGATCCTTTTGTGAGATGATTCCATCATAAAGCATTTTATTATGCTGCCAGCCCTCTTCGGAACTGTTGTTAGGCTTCACTCGTAGCACTCTGCTCTCTTTTCCTTTTGGAGATGAAAAGATTGATTTCAATGCCAGGGATATCCCAATTTGCTATAATGCTGCAGATTTGAGTGCAAATCCTCCCATTAACTCTGTGGAAAATGACAGATGTTTTCTCACTTGTTTCTAGGCTTTGGCTGAACAGCAGAGAGCCCAACAGCAAACAGGGATGCAGCAGCAGCAGCTGAGCAGCCAGCAACAAACTCAGCAAACAGCAGGACAGCAACAACAACAACCTCAGCCTCAAGTACAGCCCCAGGCCCAGCCTCAGCCCCAGCCCCAGCCCCAGCCCCTGCCTCAGCCTCAGCCCCAGCCCCAGGCCCAGCCCCAGCTCCAGCATCCAGTAGTCCAGCAGCCCCTGCAGCCTGCAGCACCTTCTGTAGCCAACTCGGCAGTTTTGGTAAGAACTTCCAGAAGAGAAACCATAGTGCTTCTGGATTTATATTTTAAGAAAAATTCTTGGGGGCAGCTGGGTAGCTCAGTGGATTGAGAACCAGGCCTAGAGATGGGAGGTCCTAGGTTCAAATTTGGCCTCTTAGCTGTGTGATCCTGAGCAGGTCACTTAACCCCCATGGCCTACCCCTTACCGCTCTTCTGCCTTGAAACCAATACACAGTATTGATTCTAAGGTGGAAGGTGAGGGTTAAAAAAAAAGAAAAATTATTTTTACTCTTCTCTCCTCTCCTTTATTTGGTTGCTTAGATGCCCAGTGCCATGTGTATTGAACCACCTGGCAAAGGGACGTTATTCAGCTCCCCTGTAAAGGTTGTATGACCGACCAGTCCCTGTAGCACCTGATGGCAGAGAGAAGGGGAGGGGGGAGACAGAGAGAGAAGGTGGGGAGAAAGAGAGGAAGAGAGACAGAGAGAGAAACACAGAGACACAGAGACACAGACACTGAGACAGACAGACAGACAGACAGACAGGCAGAGAACCTTGAATGGGGAGGATTCGATTTCAATAGAATCCACTAGGTTTAAGTTAGGCCTTTGCAGTGACATTATACAAATAACCGAGAGTATGTATTAGTAAACTTAAGAGCTTCAGGCTATACTTGTATGGACAGTTTAGAATTACTTTGGAGCAAAATCCAATGACTACTTTTAATGACCAAAAGGGAGCTCCTTGGCATTTCGCTTAGATCATCCCTAAATAAGAATTCCATCTCCACCTTAGCTGAGATGCAGTCAACCCAGCGTTTGCTTGGAGACTTCTTGTTCTTTCTGAGAGAGCTCGGCCACTTTATGGAGGGCCCTCTAATTGTTTGGAAGTTTTCCCATATATCAGCCCTAAATATGCATCTTTGCCATTTCTGCCCATTACTTTTAGTGATCCCCTCTGAGATAAAGCAAAACACGTCTAATTGCCTTTTCACATAACAGCCCCTTAACTATATGAAGACAGTGGTCCTATGCTTCTTATGGCTTCTCTGCTCCAGCTGTAGATGTCATGATGGCCAAATTCTACTGGCTATTCTGGAGAGCAGTGGCATCAAATTCAGGGAAAAGAGAAGACCACTAAAGTACATAAAGGTTCCCTGTGGGCTGTATACTGACTTAGAAAAGCATATGCTAACATTACCTCTGCTTTATTATATTTTGTTTATTTCATTAAATATTCCTTAGTTATATTTTGGGAGTGTTGTGGGCTGCATGAGACCCACAGGCCTTGTCTTTCATATAGCAAAGCCAGCATGTTCAAAATTCCATATCTTCACCCCAAAGTCAGTCTTTTCTGAACTTTTAATTTCTGCTGAGAGCCTCGCCGTCCTCC
Organism: Gracilinanus agilis; assembly: GCF_016433145.1. Taxonomy (NCBI): domain Eukaryota; kingdom Metazoa; phylum Chordata; class Mammalia; order Didelphimorphia; family Didelphidae; genus Gracilinanus; species Gracilinanus agilis. The sequence continues at coordinate 741,518,079 of NC_058130.1, read as the reverse complement.
TGGTCCAGCGAGGTTCACAGACTCATTGCCATTCTTCACTCCTTTCTCTCATTCATCCCTTCTGATCCTTTCTCTGCACTCACACAGGCACCACCCAGTTCAGGCCCTCATCTTCTCCCCTCTGGCCCATTGTAATAGTCTCCTAATTGGCCTCCCTGTTTCAAAGTTCTGTCTCCCATCTGCCCTACCCACAGCTGCCATACCGATTTCCTAAACTGTAGACAAAGCTGTAGCACTGTGTTACTCAGCAAACGCCATGACTTTCCGTTATTTCTAAGATCAGATACAAATTTTTCTGTTTGACAAAGAAATCCCTTCACAACCAACACATTCCCTTCACAACAATCTTTCCAGTCTTCTTCCATCAACTCTTTGATCCAGTCAACAGACAGACCTCATCTGTGGCAAGACATCTCTGGCCTCTATGCCTTTGTTCTAGCACTCCTCTCCCCGCCCCCGCTCCCCAGGCCTAGAGTGTCTTCCCTCCTCACCTCCATCTTTCAGAATCCCTAGTTTCCTTTAAGACTTGTAGCAAGGCTTTTCTCCTACCTGAGGTCTTCTTGGACCCCATTAACTACTTGTGCTTTCCCCAAATGACCGAATTACTACGCATCTATTTTGTATGTATCTTAACAAGCACATGTTGTTTTCTTCAGCTAGAATGAAAGTTCCTTGACAAAAGCTGCTTTCACTTTTGTCTCTGTATCCTCAGAAGCTAGCACAGCATCTGGAATACTTGTTCAGTTGAGTCTGACTCTTTGGGATCTCATTTAGGGTTCCCTTGGCAAAAACACTGGAGTGTTTGCCATTTTCTTTTCCAGATCATTTGACAGATGAGGAAATAGGGGCAGACAGGGTGAAATGACTTTCCCAGGGTCATTCAGCTAGCAAGTGTCTGAGGTCAGATTTCAACACAGGAAGATGAGTCTTCCTGACTCCAGACCCACCTCTCTATACTCTGTGCCCCATCTGAGGACATAATAGAGGTTTAATGTCATCTGTCAGTCTATCAACAAGCCTTTATTTAGCACTTACTATATTCCAGGTGCTGTGCTCACCCAGGGAATACAAAGAAATGAAGAAGCATTGTCCTTGTCCTTTGGAGAGAGATGATGGGTAGATAATTAGATCTTTACAAGAGATAATCACTTAGCAGTGTGGGGCAGAGAGAAAGAGTATTCTTGTAGAAGGTAGGATTTGAACTGAGTCTTGAGAGAAACCTAGGGAGTCAGAAGATAGAGGAAGATAATTCAGGCATTGGGGACAGCTAGAGAAAAGGCATGGAGTCAGGAGATGGAGAAAATACCAACCTGGTCATTCACTCTTCTGAATACTTGCTATATAGATTGTCTGCTATTGCTAGAATATAAGCTTTTTGAGGGCAGGGACTATTTTACTTTGTCTTTGTGTCCTCTACACAGTAGGTAATTAATAAGTGCTTGTTGTTTGCTTGATTTCAGTTCACTAAAACTCCTGATCTTTTTCAGATAAACTGTTATTCTTTCCCAACCGTATACTGATGAGTTGTTTTTTAAACCAAATACACAGGATTTATTTACTTGTTTTTATTTATTTATTTATCGATCTATCCATCCATTTATTTATTTATCTATCTATCTATACATTTATTTATTTGGTTACTTACTTATTTACCTATTTGTTTATTTATTTATTCATTCATTTATTTATTTATTTATTTATTAAGTTTTTAATTAAATTCAGTGATTCCATCAGTTATTCATTCATTCGTCCATTTATTTATTTATTTACTTATTGTGTGAAATCATATTAAATTTATCTCAAAGTGCTAGCTTGTCAAGATCTTTTGCATCTTAGCTCTGTCCTCCACTCTGTTAGATATCCAACCTCTGCTTTGTGTTATCTGCAAATTTGGTAATCATGCCATCTATACTTTAAGCAGATTATTGGCAAAATGATAAAAGTACAGATTCCTGGGGCTCTACACTAGAGACTTCCTTTCATCTGGACACTAAATTATTAATGGTTACTTTTGGTGTCCAGTGATTCAACCAGTTCCAAGTTCCTGTAATTACTTTCTAATGTAGCTTGATTCTCTCTATTTTTCCACAAATGCTCTGCCAAAGTCTAGGCATGGCATATTTGGCTCACCCCATGATTTGCCATGGATGTGACCCTGTTGCAACTGAGGCTGGTGTGGCCTGAGCTGCTTTTGTAGGGACCTCGTAGCTATTGTATTAGCCACTTCCTCTTATGGCTTATCACTAACCAGCCCTTTCACAACCATTCTAGGATTTTCCCAGGAATCAAGGCTGGGATCACTAGCCGGTAGTTTGAGAATGATGCACCCATTGCCTTTTCTCCGTTGTGTGGTGCCCTCGTCTTCGCTGTTTGCCAGAGGTCAGTGACAGTGGTTCAGCTATCAAGTGACCACAGCCACCAGCTCTTCCATGACCCTAGAATGTATCCATCTAGACCTGGGGATTTGAACTCATCCCAGTCAGCTTTGGGCTTTTGAGCTTTCTTTCTGCTTATCTTCAATATCGACTTTCCTCTATAGAAAGATTATTCTCCTTGGTCAAAGTAACAGAAGCCAAAGGAGATTCGATATTCTCCCTGTGGTCTTTCCTCCTTTTCTTAGTCCTCCAAGCAGTAATCCCACCTTTGTCTTCTGTGATAGTCCCTTTACCTCATTATAACTTGGAAAAAATAGTTTCTCTTGTCCCTTCACTTTCCTTGGTGACCTCGGCCCAGTCTGAGCCTTGGGTGCTCTTACTCTGTTCCTGGAGAACCATTCAAGGGATTGTGTTTGTAAACTTCAAGTTGGTCAATGAGTTCCCTGGGCATCTACATCAGTCCCTTCAGAGAAGAGACATTTTCTCTTCATTAGAATTACTTCTCTTTGTGTCTTTTCATCTTTTGGGCTTTTTTTCTTTCCTGGGCTAACTTAGCTTGTAGAATTTCAGTCTTTAGCTATGTTTTCTTTAAGGGCTTTGAAATGTACTTTCCCAAAATTTAAAGGTTGACTCCAACTATTCTTTTTCTTCTGTATTACAAATTATATGTTGGAAGGGTTGCTTTCTTATACCCTAGAAACCAGTTCTTCCTTGTTGAAGAGAACAAGAGCCAGAAGAACAGTTCCCCCTGTCAGTTCTTCCATTACCCCATTTTGAAATTACCATTAATCCCAGAATCACTTGTTTATAATTGGAAAGACCTCAATGACCATCTAGTCAAAGCTGTGCCTGAAAAAGAAGCCCTACTCTCAGGTATTAAGTGATGACTCCCATTTCCTTCTCACACTCCAAGCAGTGCAAAGCAAGCCAAGAAATTATTAGCTTGTTTGTTTTTGACAGAAAAAGAGCTCCCATGTATCTATGTCCAGGTAAGTAAGGTCTCCCATTACTCCTCTCTTATGTCTTTATGCTGGCTTTGCGATCTTTTCCCCCACAGTCCTCATCTTTCCTCCTTTTGACCAGCTGGTTGCCAGTATGTGCTTATGACAGTTTCCCTTGTGTTTGTGCCTTGGTCAAGGCTGCTGGGTCCCACTGTGTCTATGAATGGAAGCACTGACTTGCTCGTGGTCACAAAGCTCTCCTTGAGGGACAAAGCTGGAGCTCTGACTCTCAAATCCATCACTCTTTCCACTCTGTTGCTTCCTCAAATTGGCTCAGGAAAAACATATCATGCACAATGCTAGATATTATTTTAGTTTATAGCGTGACTTAAATTGTCTTTCCAACAGGCTGGAGCAATCAAACCTGCAGTCCCAGGAACAAGCATACAGACGGGTACGAGTTTTTGTAATAAAGCATTTTGTGGTTTGTAAGGAAACCAGCAAAAGCCTTTTACTATAGCGCATTTGCCTTGGCTTTGATTTATTTTCAGCTACTGTGAATGGAAATGTCATCATGAACACAGTTGCTGGTGTCCCAGCAGCTACTTTCCAGCCCATCAACAAGCGTCTCGCCTCTCCAGTTATTCCTGGACCACTGGCAGTAAGTAAATAACTTGTCTTCTTTCCTGCCCACGTTCCAGGTATGGCAGCACAGGTCCCATTTTCTTAGTCTTATTAGCCATGGCATAATTAGTTCCATCTACTTACATAGGACAAACCCAATTTTATAACTAGGTAACTAGGCCTGATCAAATTAGTCGGTATGTTCAGAGAACTTTGTAAGTAGCAGCTTTATCATTATTTTGTTAAGCATTCTGATACTTCAGTACTTCATGGATGCATGATTTCATCGTTGTGGGTGCTTATCCTATCCCTACAGATGAGTCTCTCCAACTTAGCCTGGTATAAAATGAGGGGTGTGACCCCAGTGGCCTCCGAGGTCTCTTTCTGCTCTAGATCCATGGTCCTGTGATCACAAACATAACTGGCGGCCCATGGGCTGGCCTTCCCTGGAAGCCTTTCTAACATCTAACACCTGCCAACTCGAACTTGCTAATAGCTTTAGAGAACCCTGGGCTGTCTCCACACTGTGACGGAGCCTAGTGAAGGAAAAGTTTAATGTATGTTTATGATAACAACAACAACAACTCATCTGTACCTAGCACTTTCAGGCTTACAAACTGCTTGTAGGTGCAAGTTTGTCCCATCTTAGAGCTGAGAGAGACAGGATTGCAGCAGTGAAGAAACTTGTCTGGAGTTACATGTTACCTTGCTCTGTTCTCCTTCCCCTTTTAAAGAGGGTTACTTAGTTATAGTTGTATTTAGCTCTCATGTGTTTTTGTTGTCTGAAGTATTTGCAAAGCAAATCATCTGTTCAAATCTGATTTTCTTTGTAGGAATGCCTCAAATGTCTCTTTTGAATATCCATCTTTTTTCATTGATGATTAGGCTCAGGTTTGCAAGGTATGTCACCTTAGGTTGTATCTTGGACTCTTTTGCTCTTTGGAACACATTATTCTGTTCCCTCTTATGGTTTTTGCTGGATACAGATACGTCTTGGGTTACTCCATTTTCCTTTTCCTTTGAAGGTCTTTCTTCAGGTCACTTGCAAAATTTATTGTTAGTCATTGAAATTGTTAAATTTAACCACTGTGTGTCTTGGAGTTTGCAGCCTAGGATTTTCTTCTTCTTCTGGAGATGCTCTCTGGATTCTTGCAATTGGCATTTTATTTGCTGTGATCAGAAGTTCTGGTCCGTTTCTTTGTATTATTTCTTGAATTAGAGTGGTCAGGTGTTTGGCATTTCCTTCTGGGAGATTTATAATCCTCAAGTTGTCTTTGCTAACCTATCTTTAAGATCAATATGTTCTCTTTTGCATAGAGACAGTTTCCTTTTAAAGTTTTTGCTTTTTGCTTTTCTAAGGTAACTCAAGTGATACAGTACTGGGCCTGGAGACAGCAAGACCCAAGTTCCAATCTGGCCTCAGATACTTACTAGCTAAACCTCTGTCTCCCTCAATTTCCTCATCTGTAAAATGGGGATAATAATAGCACCTACTTCCCAGGGTAGTTGTGAGAATCAGATGAGATCGCATTAGTAAAGTGCTAAGCAAAGTTATGGAAAATGAATCCACAGTAGCCATATCCTAAAATGCATGTCTTGGCCCCTTGGGTCCATGACCTCTCCATCAGAAGATGCTTTGTCTTAGGTCCTCTGAAGGCATGGTTGGTCACTGCCTGGATAAGAGTTCTGAGGCCTTTAAGAGTTGTTTGTCTTTACAGAATTACTGTCCTTGTATAAACTGTTCTCCTGGCTCCCCCCACATCACTCCATGCAAGTTCATCCTCCTCAAGATTCTCTGGAATCGACTTTTGTAATTAATTTTTATTCCAATGCATTCATATAACATATTTTGTTGAGCCATTCTCTACTGTCTAGGAGGCACTCTAAGGCACCCTCCTAGAGGATTAGTTCTTCCGTTTTCACCCCACTTTAATCCCTTCTTCAGGATCATGAAAATTTTGCTTGTGTGTATGTGTGTTCAGCACTCCTCTGCCCATTTCAGACAAGTTAGGGTTATCTGGTGTCCACTCCTTTCTTCATGTTTGTATTCTCTTATGATTTCCAGTTATGAGAAATTAGACAACCCCCACTTGTTAAAATACATTGATTTTTCTAGGTTTCTTTTGACTCTTGTTTGTATTTCAGTGTTCTATGTAGGTTTTTTGTTTGTTTTTATCAGAAATGCTTGAAAGTTCTCTATTTCATTAAAGGTCCATTTTCTTTCCCTTTAGAATTATTTATTTTATTTATGATTTATTTTATTTAATGTCTAATTATTAAATAAATAGACAAATTATTCTTGATTGTATAAGCCTAGATCCTTTGCCTTTTGGAATATTGTATTCCCAAATCACTTTCTTGTTTTTCAGTAGAAGCTGCCAGGACTTATGCCATTCTGATGAACTGGAAGTTGAATTGGCTTGTTATTGTGTGCTTGTAGTATTTTTTTTAAAGTTTTTTTTTTTAAACCCTTAACTTCTGTGTATTAACTTATAGGTGGAAGAGTGGTAAGGGTAGGCAATGGGGGTCAAGTGACTTGCCCAGGTTCACACAGCTGGGAAGTGTCTGAGGCCGGATTTGAACCTAGGACCTCCTGTCTCTAGGCCTGGCTCTCAATCCACTGAGCTACCCAGCTGCCCCTGTAGTATTTTTGTATGACTTGGAATTTGGCCATAATATTCCTGGGACTTTTACTTTTGGGGTTCCTTTTAGGAAGTGATTGGTAGTTTATTTCTATCTCTACCCTCTCCTAGCCCTAGTCTGTATTCATTTATGATTTCATGAAATGTAGGGTCCAAACTTCTCCCTTTTTTGGCTGTCAGGATTTTTTCAAGGAATCTAATGATTTTTTTTAAAAAACCCTTATTTTCTGTCTTAGTAACAACTCTAAGAGAGAAGGGCAAGGGCTAGGCAAATGGAGTTAAGTTACTTGCCCAGGATCACACAGCTAGGAAGTATCTGAGGCCAGAGTTGAAAAATATCCAGTGATTCTTAAATTATTTCTCCTTGATCTGTTTTCTAGGTCAGTGTTTTTGATGTTAGATATTTTATATTTTCTTCTGTTTATTAAATCATTTGATCTCATTTCAATATTTTTTGCTTTCTTGTGATTTCCACTTGGTTTATCCTAGTTTTCAGGGATTCCTTTCCTTTGGTAAGATTTATTGCCTTCTCTTCTAAGCTGTTTATTGTCCTTACAATTCTTTCCTCGGGAGTTTCATTTCATTTTTGAAAAATCTTTTGCTTTATTTCTTCTAAGAATGTTAGTAGTCCTTGTAGAAAATCCATTTTTTCCTTTGAGACCTGTGGAGTTAATCTCTCCTTTTTCTGGATCTCTGGACTTGAGATAACCTAATTGGCAATAATTAATAGCTATTTTCTTGGATTGACTCATCTTTCCAGCCTTAATTTCTGAACTGGGGATTTATGCTAGATCTAGACTCTTCTCTTTGCTGAAGTTTTCAGTAGAATAATCAGTCAATTCTGCACGGTCTTGCCCTGCATCCCCTGAGTTCTTGTTTTGGCCTCCACTTACAGGAGTATGATTCCTTGGGGTCTTTCAGGGTTGGAGCACTGGGTCTTCAGGACCCTATTTGGTATCTCAGGACAGTGTTAGGGATTTTTGAACCCTTGGTCCTGGTCTTTCCAAATCTGAGTACTGTGGGTCCATACTATTCATTGTTTTGCTGCCTCCTGCCTCCTCCCTAGGACTCCCAAGGTCCTCACCCTGGGGCTTTCTGACTTGCTTAGGACATCCCTTGCAGGTTATACATGTCTCATCTCTGGCCATGCTAGACTTGTAGGCAAATTTTTTGAGTAGTTCTGAGTGGAAGAAGTCACATAGTTTCTCTTAGGATTTTTTTTTATCATTATTCAATCTGGTGTGAACTTCAGGATTTTGCTGGAGTTACCTGGGAGCTGGGCAGTCTGCTTACCATTCTGACTGCCATCAGTAGCAGAAGTCCCCCTATCCCTTTAGCATTAACTATTAACAACCAACCAAGAGGCACTAACTCTAAAAAGATTTGGTTTGTGTTTGCACTCCTTTGAAGTAAAGGTCACATTTTGATTTCTTTTTAAAAAAGGCTTCAGGAGGTGGCAGTGCCGCTCAAGGAGTTCATAGTCAACCTCGGCCAGCAACCACACCTGCTGCTTCAGCTGAACTCCTCTCTGGAGCACCTACTCAGGGGGTGCGGGCAGGCACTCCTGTCCCAGCTTCCACTGTGGCCATGACCGGCCTGACTCCTGGGCAGGCTCAGACAAGGTCTTTAGGGACCCAGGTAACACAAGGTAACACTTAAAAGTTTTCTTACTCTTTTACTTGTAGAATAGATTTAAAAAAAAGGCTTTGGAAATTAGAAAGTGCTTTATAGATATATAGCTTTAATTTTTATCATGCACAGTAGCCACAATTATTTATTAGCTGGCAGATCATCTACTCATCATGTCTACAATAGAAGGTATGAGATGTGTACTGTTTTTATTGCTGAATATAGAGATGTGAAAAATGAAAGCTAGGAAGCCATCTTTCATGTGGATGTTATTTTTCTTTATACTTAGTACATGACTGTGTCTTTCTAAACTTCCTCAAAATCTCCTAAAGCCAAATCATCCCTCCTAGGGTAGAATCTTATCTATCATAAGACAAAGTTTTCTTTATAGATTAATTAATTTTATCATCCTTCAAAATATACATTTGGGGATTTTTTTTACATATATTTGTGTACTCTCTTTTCTTTGCAGCAACAGCCACAGGAGCTCAACTTTCTAGCAAAACCATCTCTCCAGCCCACTTTCAGCTTCTTAGGCAGCAGCAGCAGCAGCAACAGCAGCAAGCAGCTACTCAGGTGTGCATCCCACTGATCCAGGGCGAGTCATAGGTTGGGGCACAGCTTCCAGATCGTCTAAAAACTGGAGGAAAGTTATCCCAGTATAGAAATTCTTTATTGTCTGTAGAATGGCTTTAGTGTTAAGAGACCAGATGGAGGAATGGTTGAAGTGGGAGCTGAGAGAATTGTACATCTTCAGCAAGAGATTTTAAGGAGATAGAATGACCCTTGCACTTCTGAGCTGATGGGATAGAGAGAACTGAAAGGAGAGAATGGACGGATAACAAGGCTTCAAGCAAAATAAACAAATGAATGAGAAAGCATGTATTAAGTACCAACTTTGTTCCAAGCTCTGTGCTAAGGGCTGGGGATATAAAAACAAACATTTGGGGGCGATAATCCATATAGTTGGGGTTGGTTCAGGGCAGATGTAAAGGCTGGTGGTCCTTAGGATCCAATAGAAGAGGGGATAACAAGATATAGGGGTCCTGCAGACACACAGACAGTGCCCAGGGTCTGGAAATGGGAATTACAGAGCAGGCAGTAAGGCTCTGTGGTTTTCCCTCTTACTGGAAGGACTGCAAGTGGTGACTCTTTGCTCATCCTAGTGTTGTGAGTGGTGGTCTTGTTCTTCCTGTGGGAGTGGAAGTGAGGTGGAGGGGCCCAATCTGTAATCTCTGGAAAAAGAAAAGTGGACCAAGGGTCAGGGTGGAGTGGGGGCTTTGGGCTCCTTCCTGCAGAGGGTGGAGGTTTAGCATCCCAATTAGTGAGAGGGAAGGAGAAAAAGGTATTGGTAGGGAGATCAGATGGGCAAGCTGCTGTATTGTAATATCTGGTGGTCTGTAAGTTAGGATGGGGGAGGAGAAGGATACTTATCAATGACTGGCACTTGGTGAGGAATCTCAGGTAACAATAGGTTTTCCTTTATTGCTCTATCTGTATATATATCTATCTGTGTCTAAAGGGACTTGGAAAGTTATAAAGTGTTATACAGCTATCTACTTTTCATTTTTGTTATTGTACAGAGCACCTAAAATTATTTATTATCTTAAAGAAGTCAGAAGGAGGAACAGAGAATGAATTAAGTATGAGCCAATACCTAAAACTGTATAATTAAAAAAATTAACAGAATTAACAAAAACTAACAAAAAACTCGCTAACTGATTATTAAAGGACTGGGTGATATAATCAAAAGCTCCTCAACTTCTCATTCATTTTGCTTAGTTCTCCAGATGACATTAATCTTCCAATTATATTCAGTGCTCCATGAGGGAATAATTTCATCAGTTAGGGTACTTCCTTCACTAATACAGATTTCAGCCCCACAATGACTTGGTAGAAGTTCCGTGTTGTTGGAGTAGCAGAAAAATGTATCCCTCTCTGAAGCCAACCTGGAAATGAGCTTCTCTGAACTTAGTGAGGCTGGTGCTTGGACAATGGACATATAATCTGTCACAGAATCCATATTTGAAGCTTTTCCAGATTGGTAGAACCAATAGAGCATGCCCTCAGCTGTCATGGCCTTCAGGAACCCAAGATGACCTCAGGGGTACCCTGGAGTTAGCTTATATAAGCTGATTATTAAAATTTTAGTGTGGGGACTTACTGTTAGAAATGAACAAATGTGGGGGAAGCTGGGAGGTCCCGAGTTCAAATCTAGCCTCAGACACTTCTTAGCTGTGTTGACCTTGGGCAAGTCACTTGGCCCCATTGCCCACCCTTACCACTCTTCTGCCTTAGAACCAAAACATAGTATTGATTCTAAGACAGAAGGTAAGGGTTTAAAAAAATAATCAACAAATGCAGAGCTAGGATGAAGCCAGGAGATTCAAATGTGGCCTTAGATACTTCCCAACTGTGTGACCTTGGGCAAGTCACTTAACTCTCATTGCTTAGCCCTTACTGCTCTTCTGCCTTGGAACCAATATTTAGTATTGATTCTAAGACAGAAGGTAAGTGTTACCCCTTCCCCCCAAACAACAACAACAACTCAGCAAATGCTTCAAATTAAGGCTTGATTTATCATTTTGTTGTTTGAATGTCACTTATGTTGCTAAAAACAAAAGTGATTCATGATAAGTTTGTATAAAACGAAAAACGATTGCTCTCTGTGGCTGGGCTTGCAGTGGATGAAGGGTTTCCTACCTAGTAAACAACTGATGTATTAAACCTCTAATTAGCCAAATGAGACACATTTGCCTAAATATCAGAAAGTTCCTTCTGGTAGAGAATGAATCGATTTGGAACGCCGCATCCGTTCACATTTTCGTTTCCTGTTTTGACTACCGCTCGTTAAGCCGGGAAAAGCAGTTGCCTCATGCTACTGCCAGGTCTGCATGGCCGTTTTCCGTTATGTGAAACATGGCGGGTTTCAGCGGGCTCTGCCCGGGATTTGAGAAGCTCCATGTTAAGGGAGCCCCCAGGAGCAAGCGGCCAGCGTTGGCGCCCCTTTGGCGCCCCCTGGCGACGCCGCTGTCCTCTCTCCCCGCAGGAGCACCTGACCAAAGCGCAGAAGCAGAAGCTGCAGCTCGCTGCCCTGCAGCCCGCTCCTTCAGGACCGCAGACAGCTCCGGGGCCGCCTCTGCTGCCCCCTCTGCTGCCGCCCCCAGCGCCCTCCCCCCAGCTCACGGCTGTCCAGGCCCCCCGGCCCGTGCTGGCTGGCGCCGCTGTGGCCAACCTGCAGGTGGCTCGCCTGGTGAGTCCTCAGGCTCACGCGTGGTCGCGGGCTTTCCGAGCTGGCCCTGACTTAGGAGGAGCCCACTTCTCCCTGTGCCCAGACGGGTGCTGCCCCGGTGCCATCTTGAAGCCCCGCCTTTTCTGGAGCGCCCCGCGCCTAGTACAGAGTCCCAGGCTCCCTGGGAGTGAGCAGCTTCTTTAACCCTGCATTTAGGCTGCTCGCATGATCTCTCATTAGAATGTGGGCTCTCGGGGAGGAGGGATCTTCCAGGTTTTTTAACTGTTCCCTTCCCTTCTCTCAGAATCAATGCCATATATTAGTTCCAAGGCAGAAGACTGATAAGGGTTAGGCAATGGGGGTGAAGTGACTCGCTCAGGGTCACACAGCCAGGAAGGTCTTCCCCTCTCCGGGCCTGGCAGTCTATCGACTTGGCAACCTAGCAACTCCGAGGAGTCTTTGTTCTGAGATCCCCCAAAACTAGCCGGGGCCTGGCACCTGGTAGGGGCTTAATCATTCCTTACTGGCTGATTGACTCATGGCGGATTCGGGACATTGGGACACCAATACAACCCTTGCTTCTTCCCATGTAGACCCGGGTAGCCACTTCCCAGCTTCCAGCTCCAGGACAGATCCAGGCCCAGGCGGCCCAGACAGCCCCAGCAGCTCTTGCCAAACCTCCAGTGGTGTCCGTTCCTGTGGTGTCCTCACCGGGGGTCACGGCCCTCCCAGTGAACATGACCGGAATTAGCGTGGCTCTCAGCCCGCCCCAGAAAGCCCCAGGTACTTGCCCGGATTTTCAGGTATTTTTGGCATTTAATTAAAAAAGAAAAGTATCAGACTTATTCAAACTCTTCAGTGTGGAGGTTGTTTCGGTTGTTTTTTTTTTTTTTTTTTCATAATTGCAAACTCTTCTTTAAATGGCCTTTAACTTATAGGCCTTTTGAGCCCTTTCTATCCTAAGAATGGGAGCTAAGACCAAAGTATTTTCCTGTCAAAGAGAGTTTGGGGCTAACCAGTGGAAAGTCCAGGATTGGGGTGGGGAGAGGGAGGCCAACTTGCCTTCCTGTTTGCTAGAGGGGTTTTGCCTCCTATTTTCTGAACAGATGAACCAAAAAACCAGAGAAAATCTTCCTCCTCTAATAGTGACTGGCATTCATGCATGCTGAGTGCTGTTGTTGTTGTTTGTACAGGACAGACAGTAGTTGCTCAGCCATTGCACGTCCAGCAGCTTCTGAAACTCAAAAACCACCAGCAACAGAAAGTCATTCAGCCCCAGAGTCAAGCTGCTGCTGTCCAGCAGAAGGTAGAGTCGTTCTCGGAGCCCCTTAAAAGACACAGGGTATGGGCTTCTCCTGATCCACTGTACAGGCTGTGAATTTTACTCGACTACGGGTCAGAAAACCTGCTGGATTCCTTTGGGCTCCTCCAGGATATTTCTCTCTCTCTTCCCCTCTCTTTTTTCCTCCCTTCTCTTCCCCTCCCTCCCCTCCCCTCCCCTTTGCTCTCCTTTTCTCTTTTCTCCCCTCTCTACCCCCTCAGTCTCCTCTTCAAAATTCCTTCCCTCTTCTTTCTCTTTCCTTCTGTCTCTCCTCTCCCCTTTTTTCTCTCTTCCTTTTCTTTCTCTTATTCCTCCTTTCCCCCAGCTCTCTTTTGTGGATATTTACATTTGATTTGCATGATCTCTGTTTCAATAACTGTCATTGATGTTTATCATAGTCTTTGACTTTTGTCTTTTCTTTCCCAATCAAGTTTTTAGTTTAGGAATAGAGATGTGAGAGGATTTCGAGCATATTTCTTGGCCTGTCACTGCTACATGACATATTTCCTAGAACCTCCTCTAAAGACAGCTGTTTTGCTCCCTAGATCAATGCTCCACAAGTTCCTGTCCAGGCCCAGCAGCACAAAGTGGCTTATACTCCTCAGCCCAACATCAAAACCCAGTTCCTAACGACATCTCTGTCCCAGGCCCCAAAGCCCACAGGAGCCCAGCAAGTGCCAGCCTCAGTACAGGTATGGCGGTTGTGTCCCTGCACCTCTGTGCTTTTAAAGGTGACTGACTCCTGTAAAGTACAGACTGATGTGCCAGCGAGGGACAAATTATGCCCGTTGGAACAACCTTGCTGTTTCAATCACAGGGTCTTGGAGACTCCTCCTGACCCTTGGCTTTAAGGTCCGGTTCCCAGGAATGAAGATAGTAAAGTTAGGTTCAGAGGTAGTGGCAGAGGTGATGGGGCTTTAAGGGGAGTCCTCTCTTCCTGTAGGCCCCCCCTTTTAAAAAATAGCCTTACCTTGTGACTTAGAATCAATATTATGTATTGGTTCTAAGGTAGAAGTGCAGTAAAGGCTTGGCAATGGGGTAAAGTGACTTTACTAGGGCTACACAGCTAGGACGGTCGGAGGCCAGATTTGAACCTAGGAGCTCCCGTCTCTAGGCCTGGCTGTCAATCCACTGAGCCACCCAGCTGTCCCCACTATAGACTTTTTAAGTGTAGGCTGGATGGCCCTTGCCAAGAATGTCTTAGGAGTATTTCTCTTCTGGCACAGATTGGCCTTGTTGGCCTCTGAAGCCCCTTCTTATTTTGAAATTTTGATTCTTATTGTATTAACCTCCTTTCATGCTTCTTCAAGGTCCCAAAGATTCCTCAAGTTGTTCAACAACAACCATCAGTGACCAATATTCAACAGATGGTCTCTGTTTCCCAGCAGGTAAGTTTCAGCAATCACTGAAGGCAGTTGGCCATTGTCTACATCCAGCGTTCTCTCCATGGATGACACCCCATCCATGTTCTGATTGTTCCTGGCCACTCGACTGTTACTCCACTGCTTCCTTCTTAGCCTGCCCACCTCCCACCTCTCGTCTCTCCAGTGGAGTGTTGTTACTCCTGGGTCTGTGTTTTTCCATGCCGCTCCCTAGGCTGGGAAGTCTTCTTCCTATCTGGCAATCTACTACTCTCTCCCTTATTCAAACCTTTCCTCAAAACTTCTTTGGGGAAGGCTTTTCTAGGCCTTCACAGACCCCTCAGAAGATGGTAATGCTGGAGACTCTGAACTGCTTGCCGCTCTCCTCTTGCCATTCATTTCTTACTGGACTTTACTTGTCTTCAGCCTCTTGTTTTGTCTTTCCATTGTAGATTGGAAGTCCTTCAGGCAGGACTACTGGCTTTTATTGTACAGCATCTATCATAGTAGTGACATTTCATAAACATTAAATAATAATCCAATACTGTGTTTTGCTGCCACTTATTAAAGAAAGTTATGTCTGAAGGCACAATGACTAAAATTGTAAGGCCAACTGCCCAGATTTCTTTTTAAGATGCTATTTTAAACTTAAGTGTTGTCTTCAGACTAACCACGTACATGACTGATCTAATCAACTGTGTGCCAGTGGGTCATTCAAATCAAGACAGATTCTGTAATAGATGGGCACTGTTAAGTACCTCACTGCTTGCTGAAGTGCCAAGTTATGTGGGGGGGTGCAGTGGGAGAACTAGACAAAGGCAGCCAGTGTTGGTTCTCAGTTTCTCAATGTGTCGTTTGTGAATAGTACTTCAGTGTAAGGGCATTGTAAACGGGGTTTGATCTCAGTGAGTGATAGCGATGCCTATGCTCTTTCCAGAGGCAGCAAATGAGCTCTGTGCACAAGACTTTTAACGTAGAAGCGTCTACTTGTCCTGTCCCCTCAACTCTTTAGGTTCAGGCTCAACCGCAGACTATGACCATGTCCCAGATGGCGGCTGGCCCACACCAAGTACAAGTGCTTCCTGCAACAACAGCAACTTCTCAGGCAGTTCAGCAGAAACTTATACAGCAACAGGTCGTGACACCTGCCACACCACAGGTGCAAGTCCCAGGGACACCGAACCCTGGACAGGTCCCTCCGGCCTCCGAAGGGCAAAGCCAGCAATCCAAAGGACAGATGCGCCTGTCTGCGGTCAGATTAAAGGCACCGCCCAAATCCAACTGATGGGGGCCCTGAATTTGGCCAGCTAGAGAGTTCTGAAGTGCCAGGGAGCAAGGAGTCATCTAAAGTTAGAGAGCACCTTGAAAAAGTTTTAACTGTATGCAGAACTCAAAGGTTTTAGGAAGAAATTGGTGAAATTCTACATTTTAAAAGGATGATTCTTGCCCTCAATTGGACCATCTTATCTAAATACTGATGCAAAACACATAAAGAATGTCAGCTTTGTTTTCACTTAAGAATTCCACAGAGCTTGTCAGAATTCTCTGCTCTTTTATAGGAGAGGCAGCCCCTAAAATCATAGGCCATTTCGTCCATTCCGAAGTAGGACAGATTGGCTTGGGCTGTGAGCTTTCTGGGCAAAACTAGTGGCCCTCCCCTTACACGAGCATTCCCTCCTAGAACAAGTCTAGGTGTAATGTGATCTCTTCAATCTGTAGTCATTTGGTGTGACCATCTCACCTAGCACTGCTTTGCACATTAGTAGGTGCCTAATAAATGTTTGTTGAATTGAATTTGGATGTATAGTTAAGATTTTAACAAAAGTTCATCCTCTGTTCTTGTAATTCTTTTGAACTGTTGTAAACGTGTACATTTTCTGAAGCTCTAAGTGTGCGTGTTTGTGTGCGAGTGTGTGTGTGCGTATGCGTGTTGGCTTTCATTCTTCATTTTGTGATAATGGTAATTCTTGGAATGTAATGAGTGTGTTGATCCTAGTCCTCTGTATAGTAAAACTGTAACCTTTTTGTAAACGGAGTATTCACTTTGTATCTCTGAGAATTTCCTATTTGTCTAGTTTGATACTTCCAGTTTGGGAGAATTTTTAACTGCTGGGGTTTAATTTAAGTTTCATTTGCTTTGATGATGTTCCAGCGTTCAGTACACAATCTATTCAGCTTTCAGCTGGGGAAGAGAGGAAGGTAAATAAAACCCAAGCTTAATTCTTAAATTGTGCAAAGAATACACTTTTATATGCTTATTTTCCTAAAGGGAATAATAATGAATGTATTTCAGGCAGATGTTTGGAGGATGAGGTCACAGTCTATTACTATCCTAAAGGAGCTCGCCTCATTTTTAAAGAAATCATCGAATGTACGGTCAGAAGTATGACCCACATGTGGCATTTTTGAAAATAAAGCTCACTTCTGAGGCCCAAAGAATTCCTCTTAAATTGGTCCTGCTTTTCACTTTGCCTGGCTCATAGGACAGTGATGAGGATTTTCCCATTGCATTTCAGAAGGTGGATTAAAAAAACACACACACAAAAAAACAGCATTTCCCTCCCTGTAATGAGGGATTATTTTGTCTTGGAGGCTGTTTAATGAAAAAAAAAAAAAAAAAAGCATTTTCACTTTCTGAAACAAGTTTAAAGATACGACATTATTGGTATTAGGTGAGACAATGGCAAAAGACAGGGCTTCTCGGCTGTTTTGATATAGGTCAAAACTGTTAGGTCTTCTGGGAGTTGGAATGCTTTGGGGGCTGCGTCCCTTCTAGGGAGGGGGTTCAGTTCACCCTTATTTCCCTGCCTGTGAAACCACCCTTTTGGACCTCTTTATCTTTCAGGACTTTCTGGATGGGCAGTGAGGTGGGCTCAGAGCACCATTTGAGTTCTTTAAATTCGACAAGGAAAAGAACAAATGCTTTGCATTCCTGGCATGTCGTTGCCCATTCCAGAATCATGCTGAGTTAGCTTGTTTCCCCTTTGGAACAAAAGGCTCTGTGTCCTGAACAGATATTACAAATGATGCCAACTACGTAAGCTGGTTCGTGGTCTGCCAGAGGCAGTTGGCTCTGTGGCCTATCCATATGGCAGCAGAGATGGAAACACCTTTCTTATTTCGAAAAAATATTTCTCTCCCCAGAGTGGTTGACTGGTACTAGGAAGGCAGGGCCAAGTATAAATTACTGATGAATGTGGGCGCTTGTACTTGCTAAAGAGGACTGTATGGAATTGTGATGTATCCTACCAAACAAAGTGTAATAAAGTGTACATTTTTATACTTGGTGGCATTCTTTCCAATTTAATCTGGTGTGCATGGTAAAATGTGTAGTTTTAGAAACTTGTAATGAATAAAGGGCCCAGAGTCACCCAAGGGTGCTTGCACAAATGGCTTGACATTTGCCTCCCCTTCATCCCACTGCACCTTGCACATGGTAGGCATTTGATAAACATGGGCTGACAGGTGGCATGAATGAAGCGTTCATCACCAATAGGATGGATATGGTTTCCATTTCTGAAGTCCCTTGGCCGTGTCTCTTTGACTTCTTTGCTCAATGGTCTCCAGCAGCACTGGGATCTGAAGTTCAGGTGTGGAGACCAGGAGAATGTCCCTGCATTCACACTCATCCAGAACCAGCCTGGATGTACCTACCCCAACCCCCATTTTCTCACTTCAATTGAGGTCAATACTTTCTATCAAAACAAGTACAAAGATCCTATTTTCTTTTTTAAATTAAAGTCTTATGCCCAGTCCCCGTCATGATGGGTGGTCCAGCAACTTTTGGGCCCAGTGGCTCATTTTCAGGAGGCATTCCTAGACAGTGTTCAAGTCCTTAGACCACATATGTGTATGGCAGTGGGGTCATACCAGTCCCCAAGGCTCAGTGGATCGGCTGCTCTCTATCTTGTTCCCACAATGCTTCGTTGGGCTTAACCCGGCACACGCAATCCTTCTCTTGCCAGACTCAGGCCTTCTTTTGCTTCCATTCATTCTGTGAAGACAAAAGTAAGAGGGAAAAAAGAAGGCAGGGGTCAGGTTTCCACAGAGCAGTGTACTTGAGACTATGGGGGCACAGCCTGCTGCGGTCCCTTCCTGCCAAGAAGCTGAGCTACCAGCCTTGCTGACCATGCTTGTCCTTTTCCTGGGGAGCTACCTTTTCTGCTCTGGCCTTTTCCAGGTGGGAAAAGACAGCCCTTATTTCTGGGCAGTCCTGGACACATAGTCTTTGAGGGTCTCTTCAACTGGGCTCCTGAGTCAACCATCTTCCCATGGGTCTCTGCTCCCTTTTCTGCTGAACTCCCAGGATTCTGGACCTCGGGTACATTGGTCACTAAGGCTCTCAGACCCAGGCAGCTGGGCTGTTGTTATACTCTCAAAAGAAAGTTCTGAAGTAAGTATGTAATTTGGGGACATGGCATAAATCCCTGCTACTACGGCCCTAGGGAGCTGCCAGGCCCGTGGCTGCTGACCCTAACCCCTTACCCGGATGGTTTTCTGGAGCTCGGACAGCGCCTCCTCGTATTGAGGCACGAGGGACTTCAGCTGTTCATTCCGGATGAGATGTTTTCCCAGCTCTGGAGCTTTTGCCTCTCTTAACATCTGAAGGAACTTCTGCTCCTGGATGACAGAAGGGTTCCGGCCAGGAGAGGGCCGGGGTTAGTCCTGTCCTCAGAACTCTCTTAACGCCTCCCCTGACCCATTCCTCATGGTGACTCATGGATGGTCTCCAGCCGCTAGGAACAGTTCTTCTCTCCCAGGATACAGACCCTGACACGTGGAATCTGGGGCACGGATGGGGAAGATGGCACGGATAGGGATAGGACATGCGTCCTCAGGGCTCTTACCTGTACTTTCAGGAGCAGAGTGAACGCCAGCCCTGTATTCCCAGCTCTGGCCGTTCTGCCTACTCTGAAACCAGACACAACAGGTAGGCAGGTGGGCTGTCATTCCAGTTCAGGGGTTAGGTTTGCAACTAATAACTAGATTGGAGTTTTAAGGTCAGACTATCCCGTCCCCAGTGGCCCCAGACCCTGGCCAGCCCCGAGCCCTCCTCACCGATGCACATAGGTCCGGATGTACTGGGGGGCATCGTAGTTGATAACAAGTTTCACTCCTTTCACGTCAATGCCTCGAGCAGTGGCATCTGTGCTGATCAGGCTAAAATGGGGTGAAGGGAACAAGCATGATCAGTTTGGCCCATCCCACAGACCTATCAGTTTGGCCCATCTCACAGACCTATTCTTCCCAGGCAGCACACTAAGCATTTGCTGCCAGAGGTTTACTTCCTGGGCCGCACGCTGGCTATACTGCCACATGTGGAGGTCTGGGGGGCTGCCAGGGTAAGGACAAATGGTGAGGAAACAGGGTCTGGTAGGTCCCTGCATTCCAGCAGAGAGTTCTCTGCAGACCTGACCTTTCTTTCTTTTTTAAACAACCCTTATCTTCCATCTTAGAATCAATACTCTGTTTTAGTTACAAGGCAGAAGAATGGCAAGGGCTAGGCAATGGAGGTTAAGTGACTTGCCCAGGGTCACACAGCTAGGAAGTATTTGAGGCCAGATCTGAAACCAGGACCTCCAGTCTCTGGGCCTGGCTCTCCTTCCACTGAGCTACCCAGCTGCCCCGTGATTATCTCCCTCCCTTCAAAATACTCACAGCTGAATCTTGCCCTGTTCAAACTGCTTCAGGATCATCTTCCTCTGGCCAGGTCCGAATCTGGAGGAGAACTCGGCCACAGGGATACCCCCAAATGCCTTGACCAGCAAGAACAACCTGGAGAGAAGAGAAGGCAGTGCCTGGTGGTGAAAGCCCCCATCCCAGGAGCAGCTCTGGGCCCTGGTCCTTACCTGCTGGCCCTCACCTGTGAGAATGCTCCCGGGAGTTGGTGAAGCACAGAACCCTGGAGAATTTCATGTTATGCATCAAGTGCAGGATGGCCAGTGGCTTGGAGTTGAGGCTGCAGGGCACATAGTAATGCTGTGGGAGACACAGACAGAACTCATTAGACCCACTTGGGGATCCACCAGGAGGCTACACTCTTTGAAACTTCCTAGATTCCCTTCTTCTGTCCCACTGGGGTCCTGCCACAGTGGCCATCCTCTTCCCCTCCCCACCATGAGCCCTGAAGCCCTGCTCTCACCGAGAGCCCTGCAGGGAAGGCATACTTCCCCTCTGTGTCCTGCTCAGTCCCCGGCTGGGCCGAGGATCCTTGGCCCTCCAGGCCAGTGGAGAAGAGCCGGGGCTGGTAGAGACCCAGTTCCTGCAGCTTTTCAGGATTCCGAGTCAGCGTGGCTGAGAAAAGCAGCTTCTGGAGTGGTATCTGGGGCTGGCTTGTGCTAAGAGAGACAGGGCAGAGTGAGTGGTTGGGTCCTGGAAGGATGCTCTCAGCAGCCTGCCACCTGCCGGGTGCAAGGACAGCAACACTACCAATCCTTGCTCTTTTGGGAAATTCTCAGTTCCTCTCTCCACCAAAAAGGGAAATCTCCACTGTGAAGAGGGCTAGTTGTCTGGCTGGCTTCCTTCCCTTCTTCCTTTTCTCCCCACCCCACCAAGCCTGTCTCTCTTCTGAAAGGGGACAGGAGACAATCTTTAATAGAAACAATCAATTGTGGTTACGTTCTCCTCAGAAGGTGGATGATAGGATGGGTGTAACAATTAGTGGGTCAAGAAAATCCAGTCCAGTACCTGGCAGCAGTTATAGCTCGCGGTTCTACCCTCTGGAAGAGTGGGCTGAAGCCTGGGGCACCATCACCATGGAAAACTGCTTTCACCACCCGTGGCAGCCAGGACTGGTGCATACTGTCAATCATTCGGTCAGCTTCATCAATGATCTATAGTGTGATAGGAAGCCATGCTCAGAGGAACCCTGGGAGGCTCCTGGCCATCCAGGGCCCCTGCTCTCAGGAAAGGTCCTGCTCACGAGCACCGACGTCTCCCAGGCAGGCACCCTGCGCCTTCCCCCCAGCAAACAACCAACAGGGAACACTGTCATCAGTGAGGATTTGGCCATTCTGGTCATTATGCCCAGCCAGGTCACCCTAGTTGGCTAGGCCTGTAGCTGACCAGCAGGGCCAAGGGCTGGGCTGGCTTACCAGAAAACGCAACTGCCTGAGACTAAATCCTGGTGTCTGATCAATGTGGTCCACCAGTCGACCGGGGGTGGCCACGATGATGTCGGCCAGGCTGCAGTACCCAGAGTCCCTGCAACACCATCAATTTGGTGATCAAGCCGGATTCGAGATAGTAGGAGCTTCCTCCCCACTTTCCTGGGGAGGTCACTCTTTAGCCCTGAACCTCTCCTACAACCCTAACCCCTTCCCTGAAGAGGCAAAAGCTGGTATCCATCCTGGATCCTAAGCAGCTTCTTTCACAAGCCTCCCCCCAGCCCCAGGATGAAAGGTATACAGAAGGGAAGGCCACAGACACCATGGAGCATGGTCAGGGGAGGCGGAAGATGCAGCTGGAACAAAGAGCAGCAATCAACCTGATGGGCTATGGAAGAGGCAAACATTCCAGTGTGTCTAGTATTTAGCCAATGGGATAAGGGCCAAAGTCCTACTTGTGGAAGGGTGTAGGCCTTGTTCAATGGACGGGAGGCAGAGAGCCAGGAGCCAGGAGCCAGGGTGGCTCCTCTGGCCTGAGGCCTGATACAGAAGTCAGCACAGACACACTCAAACCTACGTCTTCTGCACGAGGATCTCCTGTTCCTTGGCTAGGGACTTCTGCCCCGTGATTTGGGCGATGCGCAGAGCTGTGCCATCGGCATAAACATTGAACACTTTGCTCACCTGGAGGGAAGGAGAAGGCTTCAGCGCTAGCAAGCATACAGGATCCTATCCAGGGAGTGGAAGCTCCTTGAGGGTAGGGGCTGTTCATCTTTCCTCCTTGCATCCCCTTAATGGTGGTAATGCCGAGGCCCTCGAGGCCCTCAGAGTGGAATATATAAACCAAGACCAGGCAGGGGCACCAGGGGTGGCACCTGGGCTCTCTGGGTACAAAGGGCCCTGAAGACAAATCCTATTGGGAATCTGTCAGCTCCTCCCAAAAGAACTCATCCATGGGATGCCATGTCAGCAATACTTTTAGCCAAATAGGCCAGGACAGAACCGCAGGGCCAGGGAAGAGCCTGTGTCCCGAATGCCTTTCAGAGTCTGGCGAAGCCTCCCTTTCTCAGAATGTTTTCAGAGCACAAAATAGAATACAAAGGATTACAATGGAAACCAATCATATTGAAATAAAGACATATTTTTTGCCCATCCAAATTTTTGGAATCCTTGAAACCTATTCACAGAGTCCCAAGGGAGTTTGGGGGCCTACAGACCCCAAGCTAAGAACCCCTGGCAGGCCATAGTCTGGAGTTGTTTCTGTTCCAGGGCAGCAGGCTATGATGGTAAACCACAGCTTGGTCAGAACCAGAAAAAATAAAGTACCACCAACCTGCTGGGCCAGCTCCTTTGTTGGCAGCACCACCAAGGCCCGAATATGACACACTACCCGCTCCAAAAGGACCTGTGGACAAATATAGGAAGGGCCCAAACCACAAAGGCTTCTTGAGCCAGAGTTCCTCAAAGAGGCTACCCTCCTGATGACAACCCAGCTGAGCCCTTCCCTGATCAGTTGTAGGTTATGGCCAGGAAGAATTCAGCACCCTTCTGGAGGCAAGGCCCCCACGATCCCATCTCCCGACCCCCTGGACTAGCAGGGTTCTTTGCCCCCTATCCCAGTCAGTTTACCTGGATCACGGGGATAACAAAGGCCAATGTTTTGCCACTGCCGGTTGGGGCAGACACACAGATGTCACTGGGCTGGTAGCCTCCCCTCCCCACCAGGAATCCATGCGATGCACTCTCCAGAAGGGCAGGGATCACGGCCGCCTGAACTGGACAGAGCAGAGAACAAGACAGAGGGTCACCGCGGAGTGAGGACAACGACAATGACCCATAAATAGCTGATACTTATAGGCCACCTGAATGTCTACAAAGTGACTTACACAAACCCTCTCTCCTTGGATTCTCATGACAACCCTGCAAAGCAGGTACGACAAGATACCGCCACTCTGGAGAACAGATGGAGGTCTAGAGAGGCTCTTGGGGTGGTTGCTGTCCCCCTGATCCTCAATGTGAGAGGGGACCTCAAACTGCTGTCTCTGCAGACCCCAAGCCATCTCTCTAAGGATGGCAACACCAGAGCCTTTCTGGCTACAGAGCACCGCAAGACTGAAACCCAGTCTGAAGGCCAAAGATTTTTATGAGGGGTGAAGGATCACTAGGGGCCTTGAGCTGGTAACAAGCCTAGCAGGACGTTGGATTTGATTGTTATGAAGGAGTGAGCAAACTCAGTTGGGAATGAACTAGCTTTAAGTTCAAATCCAAACCCAGAAAGCTGAGTGCCCAGTGAACCTCACTGCTAGGTGCTAGACTCCTTTAAGAATTCAGGCAGCTGGCCCCTCTCTGCTGAGGAATCTGCCTCCTATTGGATGATGGCAGACCGGCAGGAAGTGGATGTTTGTGCTTCCTGTCCTCAGCAATGGAGTTTCGTTTAACCTTAACAGTTCAGAATTCTCTCCTTGTTGCTTGTCCTCCTTAGCCTTTGGTGGTAAGAAATAACCACAGGATTCTCTGGTTGAAGGCTATGGGATTTATTGATAACTGGGGGAGGAATAAAGCAAAGGTAAGAGGGTTTGGTTTTTGCTAAACTGTTGGTATGGTTTGGCTGGCTGAAGCTGGCAAAGGTCCCAAGAAGGTCTTGGCAGCCGAGGGCTAACAGCCCTCTGTCAGAGCTAAGTGGTCTCTGGTCAAGAAATTGATCAGATCTACTGGTTAATTTAATTGATGTTGATAATAGATATTGTTAAGTTGGTGTGAAGATTGGTCCTAAAACCCTACTCTAACCTATCCTATAATTCCATGTTCTACCATCCCACACCCGGGGTCCCAGGGAAAGGGGGGGGGGTAGTTGAGTGATCAGGATAAAGTCAGGGGAAAACAGAACCCAGGCTTGGGTTTCCAGGGCCTTTTATAGTCTCAGTTCAACTGCCAGTTGGCACCTGGCACATGGCGCATGCCACTGTCAACATTCCATCCAGGGTAACTGACAGGATTGCCTAAGCCAAAACATGGCAATGCTAAAACCTGCATTACAGGATCAAGCAAGGAGTGAAGAAGGTATAAGAGCCCTATGAGGCTGAAGCCAACCTGCCCTGGACATCATTAGGAACAGAAGAGACACGACCCCTTGGTCCCCTAGGGCCGAGGCTGTCCTGGGGCAGGTCTGCTCCCCGGGGAGGGACCCTCACAAAACTTGGCACTTGCACCCACTGCAGGTTTTATAGCTGCCATTGCCATCAAGACAGGCTGAACAAAGAGCGACAAGTCATAGCTACCTCTGACTGCCTCTTGTGCTTTCAGGGTAAGTAAAGCAGCTGCAGAAAGCAGATTGGGCCTTCTTCTCCCACAAGAGATAACCTGAGGTCTAAAAGAAGGAGGACTGGGTGTGAGGGGCAGTACTTCATAGGCCTAGGGGCTCTGGAAACAACAGGCTGGGGGACCTTGCTGTGGAGGGAACAGGTCTGAGCATCGGGGCTACCTGGAAAATAGGACAAGATGCCGTTGGCCTTTAATTTCTTTTGGAGGCAAGGATGGATTTGAGGGATATCCTGGATTGGGACGAGATCATCTTTGACACTCTTTTGGACGTGGCTGGGTTCGGCAAGCCATTTGGGTAGGAAGGGCTGGACCTGTGAAAAGAGGGATGGCTCAGTAAAGAAGGGTGTCAGAAACAAAGCTAAGACCAGGACGGGGCTAATGAGGCACCTTCCCACCACCTGTCACCCACAGGGGCTGCACCAAATCAATACTGTCACCCTCAAACCTCACTTTGCTGGCTAGAACCAGGAGACCCTCGTCAAAGTCAAGGGCAGAGTTGTGCTGGGAGCAGTGCTGACATCCCAGACACCAGAAGCTGCTGTCACGTCGCTGGCCTACCTTTGGAGGAGCCTTCTTAGCTGTAGCTCCTAGGATGAGGGCACTCTGTGGGTGCTCCTCTGCTGAGCCCTCTTCTTTACTCTGTTCTCCTAAGAAAAGGGGAATTGGGGGGAGAGGAGGTGAGAAAGAGATGGTGCTAACCCTTCTCACAGACACTGATAGCTTTTGCTGGTCCCTCCTGGACACCCCACTTGACAGTGTACCTCATGTGGCCCACACTGGGATCCTCGCTCCCTGGTGCCATCTCGGCTGGTTTCTCTCACCTGCAGCTTCTGGGTTCTTATTCTCTGCCTTCTTTTTCTTCTTTCTCTTTGGTTTCTTGGGGCTGCTGGTCTCTTTCTGGCTGGACTCAGGGTCAGCCTCTGATTCGGACTTTTCTAGCCTGCTAGGGCTGCCATCGCCTCGTTTCCTCTTCTTGGCTTTTCTTTCAGGTTCTGCTGGGGCTGGAGAACTTGGCTTAGACTTTGCAGGCCCAGGAGGTCCTGGGGCCTTATCCCCAAGGGAGCTGGTCTCAGCCTCCACCTCCTGCTTTTGCTTCTTCAGCTGTCGCTCTCGGGCACGAACCTGAAGCCTCTGCAGGAGCAGCTGGGCCCGGTCCTCAGTACTAGTTGCCTTTTCTTGTTCCTCATATCTGGGATAAAGGAAATTGCTAGTGTCTGGACCAGGCCCTCAACCTGAAATCTCTATGGATTGTGGTGGGGAGGGAAGCAGTCTTGTTTTTTTGCCCTGGGCAGTCATTTGTTGCTTTTCTCTGATCCTGATTTTTTTTCTTTACATCTTTTATTTATATAATACAAATATTATATAAAAAATAATATAAATATTATTACATATTTTATTTATAGACTATCATAAACGAAAGTCATAGGAATAAATCCAATTACCCTTAATTTACCACTAAACTCGTGATCTTCAACATAGAGAACTCTAGGATGACATAATAATGCTCATTTTTATGGTGCTTTATAAAGTACTCAACAATTCTCTGAGATGGTATATCTGAAGATTATTATTCTCATTTTATAGAGGAGGAAACGGAGACTTGCCCAGCATCCTGCTGGCCATCAGTTAATTGGATTTGCAGCCCCAGTGAGCTGACCCACAGGTCTATGCCGCTGATCAGCTGCTGCTTCCCTTTGGGCCCTGTCTATCACCATCATTTTCCAGGCTACCCCTTTCTTCCTGGCCCCAGGGAGGGCTCTGAAGGGTAAAGGAGCCATCCTTCTTCATTTCCCACATCTAACCATGTCAGGTCTGTTCAATGTTATCTTAATGCCTGTCCCCTCCTCTCCCATTCCCACTCCCGAAATCTTGCTTAGACAATCAGAATAGCCCCTCGACTGGCCCTCCTCTCTTTCTAATTCATCCTTCACACAGCTGGCAAAGTGGTCTGACCACATCTACTCCTCTGCTCCAGCAGCTCCTGAATGTCTGTGGGACAAAATCCAAACACCTTAGGCTGGCCTTCAAGGCCCTTTGAGGCATCTTGGAGAAGACAGGACATGGGCTTAGAGTCAGGAGAGATGCTGCTTGGAATTCTAACCACAATCCTTGCAAACTCTGTGACTCCAGACAAGTCTCCACACAGTCCTCAACAGGCCTCATTTTCCTTGTCTCTGAGGTGTAAGATGGCTAAGCACCCACATCCCCAGGAGCTACAAGGTCAAATGAGACTTGTGCGGCAGGAACCTCGGGCAATGTCAAGGATAGACATGAGGACTTTTCCGGTCTTGTTCACCCTGTTCCCCTCCACAATTCTACTTGGTTCAACAAAGAGTGTCTATGACAGTCCAGGCCCTACCTGAAGTGCCAAGGATGGGCACCAAGATGAAAAAATGGAAGTCTACATTCTCAAGGAGCACATCATTCATTAAGGGATGCTATATCTTGTATATGAAAACATGCTGCCAGGCAACTTATGATGGAGCAAAGGCAGAGTCCTAGACAAAGTGCGTGGGATATCTTGGAGAGAGAGAAGCACTTCAGGAAGGGAGACTGGGGAAGGTGTCATAGCAGCTGGCTCCTGCACTCAGCCTGGAAGAAAGAAGTGGCTCAGGGCAGGCAGAGAGGAGGTGAGGTGGGAAGGCATTCCAGCCTATGGTTAGGTATGTGCATGGCAGTAGTTCAATACAGCTGAAATAGAAAGTGTATTAAGTGGAAAAGGGTAAATAAATAATGCCGAAAAGAAAGATGGATCCATTTTGTATAAGGCCTTGAATGCTGGGCTAAGGAGTCTATTTATGTTCTCATGAAGGAAATGGGAGCCACAGAAGACTGGTCAAAGGTGGGCATGCTTCAACAGCTACTGAATGGGTGCTGTGGGTGAGGGTGAAGGAAGAGCCCAAGAGGATGCTGGGCGATGCTCTGGTCAACCTGAGCTACCACCTGTTCTCTCTGCCACCTGTCTCCATCCCTACCTGCTGGAATTTTTCTGATTCTTCAAGGCCCAGGCTGGGTACTACCTCCTCCATAAGGTCTGTAGGGGGAACTGTGCAGCACCTGGTGTCAAGAAGACTCTCCTCTTTTGGGGTTCAAATCTGGACTTGGACACTTCCTAGCTAAGTGATTCTGGACAAGTCACTGAATCCTGATTGCCTCAGTTTTTCCATCTATAAAATGAGTTGGAGAAGGAAATGGCAAAGCTTATCAGTATCTCTGCCAAGAAAACCTCAAATGAGGTCACAAAGAGTCATATATGACTGAAAATGGCTCAACAACACTATCCCCAGCTCTCAATGTTTATCTCCTTCCTCGCATTTCCTTGAAATACTCTGTCTGGATCTCTTCTTTTCTTTTGTCATGTTCCAGTTGAGGAAACTGAGGCCTGGAGAGGGAACATGACTTGCCAAAGTTACAGGGTAAGATTCCCACCCAATATGTTTTTTTCAATCAAATGACACCTTCCATGGTCATGTCAATCTTTGACCTCTTCTACAATCATGCAGCATTGGATGTCTTTATGCTCTTCTGACTTTTCTCAATATTCTCTTCTTCCCTGGTTTCTAGGACACCATTCTCTTCTTGAGAGGGTTCTCAGGCTGACCGTTGGTCTACTTCTCTCTACACATTCCCTTCGCTTCCACTTAGATCTAGACTTGGAAGGGACCAAGAACCATTTAGTTCAACCCCTTTTGTTTTACAGATGAAGAAACTGAGGCCCAGCGAGGTGAAGTGACATGCCCAAGGATATGCAGGTAGTAAGTGCCTATGATAGGATTTGGACTTAGATGCACAGACTGACTCCAAAGTAGGAGCTCCTTCAACTGTACCAGGCTGCCTCCTTATGGTTTTAATTTTGGCCTCTTTTGCAGGGGATTCCTAATCTAATATTTAAAGCCCCAAGAATTCTTCTGAGTTCTAGATCTATATTTTTAAAGACACATGACTGGACATCTCTACCCAGATGCCTCTCCAGCAGCTCAAACTTAATAATACTTGTTTACTTAGAGGAAGGGAACTCAGAAGCCATCAAGACCACCCAGTATTGTAAACAAGACTCCTTCCTACCTTCAATATACCTGACAGTACTCACTCATCCAGCCTACCCTCAGAGATGTCCAGTGAGGGAGACTTACTACCTCTGGAAGCAATCCATGTCATTTGGGGAGAGTTCTAATTGTTAGGAAGTTTATCCTAATGGCAAGGTGAAATTTGCCTCCCTCTAAACTTTTACTGATTTTTCCTAGTTCTCTGCTCTGGGACCAAGTAGCACAAGTCAAATCTCTCCTGCAAATTAAAGCCTTTTAAATACTTCCAGATAGTCATCATGTCCCTCTAAATCTTCTTTTCTTCAGACTACCCCAAAATGCACTTAAACCAAATGGATCACTACTCAGCTTTCTCTATTCATGGAATTTTAATCTTCCCTATTAGACGTGGGCAAAAAATACCTTAGAGTCACAAGTCTCCTACAATCATTCACTCTCTACCTCCCAAACCCTCCCTATCTTAGAATCAGTTCTAAGGCAGAAGAGCAAAAAAGGGTAGGCAAGGGGGTTATAGGATCTCATTTCCAGGCCTGGCTTTATCCACTGAGTCAACTAGCCATGCCCTCCCTCTCTCTTTGCTCCTGTGGCTACCACTGTGTTCTTGTCCTCATTATCTACCCCCTTCCCCAAACTGTTCTAACTACATTCCTTCTCTGCTACAATCATATTCTCAAGCTTGTCGGGGCTAGAAGAGATGGTGGAGGTCATCTAGTCTGATCCTGTTGATTTTACACATGAGGAAACTAAGACCCTGGGAAGTGAAGCCACATGCCCAAAGTATGCTAGGTGACCCAGTGAATGGATAGCGCCCTGAGCCTGGAGTCAAGAAGACCTGAGTTCCAATGCAGTTTCAGGGGCTTTCTAGCTATATGACTCTGGGCAAGTCACTTAACTTCTGTTTGCCTCAGTTTACTGTAAAAAGGGGATAACAATAGCAACTATCCCCCAAGTTTGTTGTGAGGCTCAAATAAGAGCTTAGCACAGTACCCAGTACATAGTAGGTGGATAATGCTAGCTATTATTATTATGTTCACTATAATTTTTAATATGAGTAGCTGACATGAGATTTGAATCTAAGTCGTCTAATTCCAAACCCAGTCTTTGCTCAATACCACCCATCTCTCATCATAACTGACTTTAAAGCTTGAGATTTATAAATCATTTAACATATTAGAGTTCCTATGTCCGGGTATTATCTCTCTTTTCTAAATGAGGAAGTGGAGGCTCTGAAAAGCCTACTGTAAAAGAGCTAGGGCATCTTCTAGCTTCCAAGTCTGGCTCCCTATCCTTCAGACCATCCTTTTTTTGGTGGTGGAAGGGTTGAGGGGGAAGGGTTTATAAAAGCTCAAAGTTTCTTCCCCAGGATCCCACAAACAGGATGAGTGAGAGATAGGACTTGAACTCAGGCTTGCCTGACTGACTCAGAGGCTGGCTCTAACTATACATGTAATCTCATTGTTTCCATATATTATCATAAATTTAGAAATGGAAGGTAAGAATGTATCCTAGCGGCCATTAATGCATTCCCTTTGATTTTTAGATAAGGATGCAGACTTGAAGAAAGTGAGTGACTTTCCCAGGATCATGCTGCTAGTATCTAAGAAGGGATATGAACCCAAGGGTGTGGGGGGAGGGGAGAGACCATCCTACCTTCTTTCCTTCCTCTCCTCCCTCCCTATCCTGCCCCTCCTCCTCCTCCTCCTCCACTTCCTTCTTCCCAGCCCCATTTCCTATCCCGTCCATGATTCCGCTACATACCTCCAACCCGCCCTGCTCACTAGCAGTCCACGACCCCTCGCCCTCCAAATCATCTCCCCAGCCCGGCCCTATTTCCTAATTCTGGCTCTCCCCTTCCCACTCCTGTCCTGGTCCTCCCCACGTGCCATCTTTGGTCTTTGGCTCCTCCCTTCCCCAGAAAACCACGCCCATCTACCTACCGGGCCCCGCCTCACCTTCCCAGCCCTGGTCTCTTTACCATTTCCGCACGCTCCCTCTTCCCTCCCCAAAGCCTCGATCCTCTCTGGCTCCGCCCCCTCTCCTAACGTGGAGTGGAGAGATAGCAGTAACAGCGGCGGGGGCAGTGCCTGAAAAGAGTCTCAGACGTTCCAGCCGACAGCCAGACCCCGCGAACCCATAGCACCCGGATCGGTCCAGAGTGACGCGCCCTACCTACCTGGCAATCCTGAAGAGCGCCATCGCTGGGCTGAGACCCACCGCGCTCCCCACGCAGCTTCAGACGCGCTGCACAAGACTTCGGCGCGGGGAGATGACGTAACGACACGGCGCAGCTGCGACA
The DNA here is from genome assembly GCF_016433145.1 of Gracilinanus agilis. Lineage (NCBI taxonomy): Eukaryota > Metazoa > Chordata > Mammalia > Didelphimorphia > Didelphidae > Gracilinanus > Gracilinanus agilis. Next base: position 741,487,185 of record NC_058130.1, on the reverse strand, counting down.
GTGGGGCGTGGCGAAGCAGGCTCTCCTCCACGCTCCGCCTCTCTAACCCACGCGAACTGCGAGATATCACCCGGGAGGCCTCATGGAGTCGGAGTCCGGGGCGGCGGAGCTGGGCCGTTGGCTAGAGACTGCCCTGAAGAATCGGAGGGGCGCTAATGTCGTGTTCGACATCCTGGGCGTGCTGCAGGTGCCAGGCCCGGGGGTTAGGGTGGGGTGACGTGGAGTGGGGCGCGTGTGTGGGGGCGGGACACAGGAAACCGTTTCAGGGTCTCTGGGAGGGGTTGACCCACTCCAAGTAGCAGGGAAAGCTCCCAGAATGTAATTCCGAAAATACGGAGTGTCCCAGAAATCTTACTACAGAATCAAGCCATCGAAATTTGCTAAAACTTTAAATCATTTAAATGAATTTTAAGCTGTTCATAGCTTACATAAACCATTTAACTTTTAAGCTATTTTAAAAAAACAAAAACAACCTTACCTTCTTTCTTAGAATCTATTCTAAGTGTCATTTCCGAGGCAGAACAGCAAGCAGTAAGATTTAGGCAAGTAGAGGTTAAGGGAATTGTCTAGGTCACACAGTTGCCGTAGGTCACACTTGAACCCATGACCTTCTGATCTCCAGGCCGGGCTCTCCATCTACTGAGCCACCTAGGTGCCCCCAGTTTTAAGCTATTGATATTTTCAATGACTTAAATAAATTTAAAAGAATTGATAGTTTCCACAAATCACTTAAATTTTAATCTATTGATAGCTTCAGAAACTTCAGTTTTATAAGCTGATGATAACTTAAATGACTCACTTATACAAGTTTTAAGTAATTGGTAGTTTAAAGAAGTTTTAAGCTGTTGATTGTTAAAATGACTTAATTACATTTAAAGCATCTTAAAACAGCATTTAGACTTTTGGAGGCACCATGTATAAACAGAACTAATTCTTTTGAAGAAGATGGGAGAACTGTCCAAAGAGACTAATGTAGGTGTTTAGGTACTCACTACTTAAGTGTTCATCCCCTGTCTATCCCCAAGGCAAGCTTGTTGAAGGCATGGGTTTTCATTTCTACCTCTTGTATCTAAAAGGCAAGTTCCTAGCCCAGAATAGTACTTAATACATACTTCTTGTTTGATTGATCAAGTTAGGGTTTTGTTTTTTTTTTGGCCACTTGCCTGCTGGGAATGGTTCTTGTTTTCCTATGTATTTTTTTGAAAATTGAACAAAAATCCTTCTCTCGCTTCTACAGCCTGCCTTACCTTGAGAAAGAAAACAAAACTCCTGTTTTAAACATATATAGTCAAGCAAAATAAATTCTCAAATTGGTCATATCCAAAAAAATGTCTCAGACTACACTCTTGACTCCATCTCTCTCTCAGGAGGAGGAGAGCATGGGCCCCTTGGAATTGTGGTGGGTCATTCATTGTCTTGTTTAGAGCTCCTAAGTCTTTCAAAGTTACTGAAACTATCCATGTTACTACATCAACCATTTCCTGGTTTAGCTCACCTTAGTTTGCACCAGCAGACATCAGTCTTTCTAGGTTTCTTTGAAACCATCTACTTTATCATTTCTTACAACACAATAGCATTCCATCACATTTGTATACCATAACTTCTTCAGCTGTTTCTTGGTTGGTGGGCATACTCTGTTTCTGATTTTTTGCTTTTTCAAAAAGACCTGCTAGAAACATTTTTGAATATCTTTAGAGTTTGTTTTGTTTAAGACTACTCCCACCTTTACTCTACTTTTCTCCCATTTTTCTTTTCTTTCTTTCCTTTGTCTTTTATTTCCTTGAGTGAAATGTATTTCTGTATCTGTGTGTATATGTGTATTTTTTTCTCTCTTTTGACCAGTTCATATGAGAGTGAAGTTTGCTTGTACTATCCCTTCCTCCTTGTTAGTATTCATTTTGACTTGTGTTCACCAGTTATGTGAAATAATTTTCCTCATCTTTCTGCCTCCCCCCCCACCTCAGTGGTTTCCTTTTCTGCTCCTTTAAATTTTCAAGATCTTTAAAACATAGTAGAACCAGTCCCATACCTTTTTCTAATTAGATTTCCTCTCTGACAACCAATAATGATAGGGCTCTGAGGGACACATATATATCATCTTCTCATATTGGCATGTAAACATGTAAGTTTAGTCACGACTTCTCCATCTTGTTTACATTTTTATGTTTCTCTTGGCTCCTTGTTTGTACTTCAAAGTTTCAATGCAGCTCTTTTGATTCATCAGAATGCTTAGAAGTCCTCCTTTCATTAAAGATCCATCCATCCCCCCCCCCCCCCACACACACACATTATACTCAGTTTTGATGGGTAAGTTATTCTTGGCTGTAATATTTGGTTTTCTACAATATTGTATTTCATGTTTTTCACTCCTTTATGGTAATAGCTGCTAAATTATGAGTGATTCTGACTATTGCTCCTCAGTACTTGAATTCTTTCTGGCTTCTTGTGGTATTTTTCTTTGATCTTGAAGTTCTGGATTTTTGGTGTTATATTTCTAGGGGTTTCCTGTTAGAGTTTCTTTCAGGAGATGACTGGTTCATTCTTTGTATTTATGCTTTGTCCTCTAATTTGAATTGATTTAGACAATTTTCTTTTTCTTTTTTTAAACTCTTACCTTCTGTCTCAGAATCAATATTGTGTATTGGTTCTAAGGCAGAAGAACAAAGGGTTAGGTCAGTAATGGGCAAACTTTTTAAAGAGGGGGCCAAAGGAAAGGAAATGCTCATCTGTCAGTCTGTTTCTGAGGTAGCTCTTTCGAAAAGTTTCATTTCTATTCATTGTATTCATCAAGCCTCATAGAACATTTCAGGTGGCCGCATCTGGCCCGTTTGCCCATCACTGGGTTAGGTAATGGGGGTTAAGTGACTTGCCCAGTGTTGCATAGCTAGCCAGTGTCTGAGGTCAGATTTGAATTAAGGACCTCTTGTTGCCAAGCCTGGCTCTCTATTCACTGAGCCAACTAGCTGCCCTTAGTCCAGTGATTCACTGTGGAGTGAGCAGCAGAACCCCTCTTTATTGGATTAGAACCTCTTCATGTTCTGTTGCACAGTCTCTTCCAGCAATGGGATGCTTCTTGAGGCCATTCCTGAATAGCTAGGTGCCCATTACCCAAATCCTTAGAACAGTCTCTGAAACTCCTATACTAACTTGGGCAAGAAAAATGACTCAATATTTTTTTACTTCTTGAATTTCTTGGTCTGGTGCGTTTTTTAGATCTCTGTTGGTGTTGTAGAAGGGAACCACTGCTGTATTTTTTCCTGCTATTCTGCCATCTTGGCCCTTCCTCAACTTAGATTTTAAAAATATGTTTATAAGAGGTGAAAGCAAATGTAGGTAATGGAAATGAATCTAGAAGCAAGGCTTAGTTCTGTGGACATATTGTCAGCTGTATTTGAAATTAAGAGTGACCTTTCTGAGCCAAATTACCAAGCTAGTAGATGAGGGGTATCCTTTGGATATGGTTTCCCTCATATTAGTAGAGCTCATACAATTCTTATGGGGAAGATGGAAAGAGATAGATGGGATGATGACAAAAATAGCAGGATTCATTTATAAAATCAGATGGCTGACTTAGGGAGGTGTTGCTAATGGTTCAGTGTCAACAGGTCTTCAAGACTATTTTAGGTTGGCTTGTTTTGGCCCTGGGATAGGGCCAAAATAGACCCTATGAGACAAATATAATAAGATAATATATTTGTCAGTAACTAGTTTAGGGGCATAGATTATCTGCCCTGGGATTATCTCCAGTTTATTTTGTATATACGGTATCTTATTTTTGTTTACATATTTTCTCCTGTAATTTATTCAGAGCAGCAACTGTTCTTTCCTTTCTTTGTATGCCTATTGCTTAAGTGCCTGGGACACACTAGGGCATTAATGCTTTTTCACTGACTTGACTAGAGGATATACTTATCAAATTTGTAGATGACACAAGCTGGAGGAATAGCTAACAGTGAATGACATCCAGGATCTGAAAGCATCTTGACAAGTTAACATCTGGCTGAATTCAATAAGATGAAATTCAGTAGTGATAAATGTAAAAGTCTGACACTCGGGTGCAAAATAATCAGCTTCGTGAGTATGAGACAGGAAAGGCGTGAATAGACAGCAACTAACTGGAGCAGAGACAGTAGGACTTTCCATTCCCTATTTCTAGAAGCCATGAGCCTTTCTAAAGCCAGCCAAGATTGCATTCATTTTCTGGGTTGCCCCATCTCAACTGCTAACTCATATAGAACTGGTGGTCCACTAAAAAGTCAGTCACAGGTTTGAGGCTTGTCAGTTACTCTTAACCTCTATCTGATGAGACAATTTTACTGTGGCTGCTGTACAGCATCTTAGGGCCACAGATGAGAGTTGGACACTAAGGGTGGATGAGCAGCCCTGAAAAGGACTTGGCAAGCCCTCTCACCACAGATGCTAGTCCTGCCTGAGCACCTCACATAGCTCAGAGGTAATATTGAGTTCAAGTTAAAAAAAAAACCAAATCTAGGGGTTAATTTTTAATGGGTTGTAAGTGCAATATGAATCATTAATGTAACATAACAGCTAAATAGCCTAATTAAATCATAGATTTCACTGAGAAGCATAGTGTTCAAAATGCAGAAGGTGATGGCCCCTCCGTGCTCTGTCCTGGTCAGACAACCTCTAGAATGTTGTCATAGGGCCACATGCTTAGAGCTAGAGGGAAACCTTAGTGGCCGTGAGTTAAACTCCTCTTTATGTAGTTGAGGAAAGTGAGATGACTTTCCCAAGATCACAAATAGGAAATGACAGAGCTGGGATTTGAACCCAGTTCCTTTGACCCCAAATCCAGCACATTCTCCATTACTTCTCTTCTAGTTGTCCTTCATTTCTGGATATTTGCATTCTCAATCTGTTGTTCTCTTTTATGTTTCTTTGTCCAGGCTTGCTATTGCAGATTCCTGTTTTTCTGTTCTGCCCACTATTTTTGTTGTAAAGGACACAAATTCAGTTCTCAAAACTAGTTTCTTTTGAACTGCTGTTATAAGGAAGAGGATTTTAGCATATCAGGTCTACAAGAGAGAGTGGCAGGAGGATAAAGATTCTGGAGTGTTGGGAAATAAGTGGGTTCAGGCAGTTAACTAGGGTTTGAGCTGGGTCTTTTCTCTGGTTTGGCCTAGAGAAGACTAGGCTACTTTCCTTGGTGTCTGTACTGCTTTAATCTCCCATCCTACTTGCTTACCTGCTACTTGCTATGATCTACTGAGTTCCTGGTGTGATCCTGAGTCTTTTGGACCACCTGTCTGTAAGATTTGGAATCCTTGTGGATCCAAGATCTTTCCCTGGGCCCAGATACCTGCCACAGACGACGTCTCTATTACCATCAAAATGGGGGTTTGGGTTAGTGTAGGTCTATCAAGTTTAGGGACTGGGATCTGTTAGACAGTTAGGGAGATCAGCATAGGGATCAATCTCTGTGAAGACTTCTCTCGAGGGAACTGATTTAGATCTGGGAGAGGTTTAGGTAGTGGATATTAGTTTAGGGTTAACCAAATTCCCTTTCTACCTTTCCTTGTTATAATAAATCCAAAATCTGTCCCTGTTATTGAGTGGTCTGTGTGTGTGTATTGAGAGGTCTGTACCTCAGAGCAGGCTCTGCCTGACTGGGTCTTGTCTATCAACCCACAGTCAACCTACTGAGACTGGTTCTGTTGGCCTTCCCAAAACAATTTAATCTTCCGATACTGGCCTAATTAAACATCTACTCTCATTCCCCAAACCCACTAACATTACACTACTCAGGAACAGCTTGTTGTGGTTTCATGTTCTCATGTTCTACAGGGTTCTGTCTTTTCAAGTACTATATCATTTTACCTTGTTTTTTAGTGTGTATTCATAGATGCCTGAACTCATTCACTAGGTTGGTTGTTATTATTTTTCCTGTTGATTTTTATCTTCCAAGGTCTGAGTTTTGTTCCCAAAATCTTTCCTAATTTCAGTCTTTTTTCCCTTTTATTTCCCCCTAATGCTCCATTCCCAACTCCCTTCCCTCTGATTGTGGTTTCCTTGAGGGCTGGATCTCAAAGTTTCTCAGCCTCCTCCAGTTCATGGTTGACCAGCCCAAGTGGCTCACGGGCAGTCAGAACTGGCCCCAGCTAGATGCAGTGCCCTCTCCTCAGGCTTACTGGAGTGTTGCCTCCTCTACCCCCACACATACAGTGTCCCATCCTGGTGTCTAGTCTCCTTGCTCTTTCTTAGCTCTTTGTCATGGCTCTGGAAATTCAGAGCTTTGCAGTGCTGGTGGTAAGGGGTTGTTTGCCTCCGTACTGCTGGTACAGGGTTATGGCTCCTGGCAGGCTTTTGCTCCTGAAAGTGCTGTGGCTGTTTGGCTGTTTTCCTGTGGCCAGGCTGAATTTCCATATCCTGGAGTGGGAGTGGTGGGGGTGGTGGAGAGTCTGGGGCAGATGTCTCTACAGCTTTGGAAGAAGGAGGGAGGACCAGGATGTGGAGGTAGGTGTTATTGTAAGCCTGTGTTCTGTACTTGGGTCAGTTTTGGCAGCTAAGTGGGAGGAGGGGGAGGTACTTATTAGTGAGCATCAGTGCATGGGTTTTTAGGGATTTTTTTTAACCTTTTGGATTTTAGATATCCTAAAGCATGGAATGTTCTTCTTGGAGTAAAGCAATGAAGGACTTATTACTGAACACTCTCATCCCTCCTGTTCCCACCTTCAGGCCGATCAGGAAGATGACATTCTCAACGCCATTCACACCTGTAGCCGACTCTTTGGGGCCCTGCTGGAACGAGGGGAGCTCTTTGTGGGTCATCTGCCTGAAGAGGAGGCAACAATGGCAGGTGAGGATGCCTTCCCCTAAGTAGATGATCCCTCTGTCCACCAAAGTACCAACTATACCTGAGTGTAGTCCTTCACCTTGGCTTCCAGTTGTCCATGCTAATGGAAGATACATTATGCTATTGCCTAGCTAGTGCTTTACTTTTACTTTCTTTTAGGAAGGCTGTTAAAAAGTTGGAGATGGTCCAGGGAAGGGTGGGGCGACCAGGCCTTGAGATGCTGCCTTAGGACAAACCTTTAAAAGAACCAGGGCTGTTTAGCCTAGAGAAGAGAACTCTTTAGATACTGAGAGATCTATGTTGCAGGCTTATAGTCAGGAAGACTTAGGTTTGGTTCTTGTCTTTGACATGAGCCAGGTAACCCTGGGTGAGACTCTTCCCTTTTTCTAGGCCTCCTACTCATCTGAGTGGGGATACTACTGATTGTAGAGCCTGACTTACTGGCATTTGGGAGCCATAATACATAAAGAAGCAAATAAGCAAGCAAAAAATAAAATAAATATATGTATATGCATATATGCATATATGTATATTTATGGGCATTCACAGGGTGTCCAGCGAGACAGTGTTGTGTTCAGTTTGGCCCCTTCTTGATGGTACCTGTGATTCTTTGATGGTTCCATAACAGTTTAAGGGTTTTCCTTACAACAACTGTGATTATTATCCCTATTTTACAGAGGGTGAGACTAAGTGTCACAAAGGTTAAGTGACTGGCTTAGAATTACAGGTTTAAATAAGTAGCCCAGTCAGGACAGGTCTCCTGACTTCCAAGTCTAGTGTTATTGTTTTTTTAAAGAAAAATTATATACTGCCTAATAATATACAATCTTTTTCCTAAGTGACTTCAGAATACAATTTATGTTATTTTTGGAGAGAGGTCATTTATCATCCTATAAAAGATCCACAAAATGGCTAATCTTGGTTTGATTGTAGCTTTTGGGCCTAGAATGAGAATTAGGTCTAATGTTGTCTTCAAGTTAATACAAGGAAAGCTTTTCAGATGTTCTCCCACATTCTTGTGAGGTTTTGTTCTGGTATGACTGGAGTAAATTTTTTAGACTCTTTGTTCAAGAGCATGAACTACTCTGTGCCTGGAATTGTGGAGTACCATCTCTATAGGGGCTGGTGGAGAGAGAGATTCTAAGTCAGAAATAATACTTCTCTCCAGGGTCTGGAGGTGCTTTACGGAAGTATAAGGTATGGATGAGACACCGGTATAACAGCTGCTGCAATCGTCTAGCAGAACTCTTGGGCCATCGTTCTTTCAAGATCAAGGTGAGTTTGGCAAATTCTTTGGTTCTACCATTGGCCTCTAACTTCATATTCTCCTCACCTCCCACTTGACACTGAGATACCATGAGCTAAATCCCAAAGCTCTACAGTGCTTAGAGGGCAAAATGAGAGTGTGGGTTGGAGGGAGGAGTAGATCAGGAAGAAGATGGGGGCTCATGTCACTTCCTACTCTTGCCTCATTGGGTTCAGAACATTGCTTACCATTGCTGTGGAATGGAGTGTTTCATTTCCCACTGAACCTCCTCACTACTCTCTCTCCAGACTTGTAGGATGATTTCTAGAGATTGATTTTTTTAAGACTCACGTGTGAAAACATGGGATTTTATGTGACTGTGGCTAGGCTAGTGATGGGCAAACTATCCTCCTAGGGCCAGATGGCCATAGTTTGCCCATAACTGCCTTAAGCAATTCCTTAATCACCTCATCTGGATGTGGGGGCCTAGTGATTAGGGAATTGCTTAAGGCAGTGATGGGCAAACTATGGCCATCTGGCCCAAGGGGGACAGTTTGCCCATCACTGGTAGGCCATTGATAGCTAACTGATATAGGCCAATAAGATATCTCTGAGTCGAATTAGGCAGCACAAAGTTTTGACCCACTGAAAGCTTTTGAAAGAAAGGGTTTTTATTCTGTTTTTCTGAAAATAGGTATTAATCCTTATAGTCTCAAATGTGTTAAATGGGATTTAGTGAGGTTTCTGCATTTTAACAAAAAATATTATAACTACAAATCCCAGCACTGAAAACATGATTGGATTACTCTCTACGGTGAATTCCAGTGCAGATTTACATAAGTCCACCCACTGGACTGCTGACCACAGGCTCTCCATCTATACTCAGGAGTGGAGGCTGACACCTCGGTTTGATGAAGTTAGGCTAGTTATAAAGAACACACTGCTTGTTTCAAATCCTTCCCTTCCCCCCAGCAATAGGCCTTGTTCCCAAGAGCAAGTGTCACTCAGGCAGGTCTGAGAGTGGGGAGTTACAGGGTCGGCGGGCTGGCGGGCTGGCTTCTGGCCGCTTCCCAATTCCTGGCCCCCTTGTTGCTGTGGGTTCCATGTGCTCACTTCTTTCTCTCTTCTCTTTCCTCCCAACTTAGGAACTGGCCCTTTGCACACTCATGAAGTTTGTGCAGCTAGAGGGAGCACACCCGCTGGAAAAATCCAAATGGGATGGCAACTATTTGTTCCCTCGAGGCCTTCTCTTGGTATGGTGCTTGTGGGAGGGGGGGGTGGCTCTCATAATTAGGAGGCCTGGGACAATGACGCTGGCTTAGTGTTTTATTACTTATGCTGTGGAACCAAGCATTAGGGTATATAATCCATCTGCTTGGTTTTGTAGAAGAACATTGTATATTTTGATGGAGTCTTCATTTCACAAATGTTTATGGAGTGTTGCATGCTAGGTACTTTCTCCTTGTGGTCTGGTTCAGCCTCGTTCAGTTTATTCTCTAAACATATACCAGCTAATGGGGAACTGGAGGTGGGGGGGATGATTTAATGAGTTCAGATCCCTTTCTTCCCTCATCAAATATATGCATACACTGTAGATCAAAACAGGCAGGCCCCTGAAATTCCTTTTATCTCTGCCAATGAGATTGAGATTGAAATGCTTCCCTATGTCATTTCACCCTGTAAAGTGAAATAATAGGATATTCTCAATGGTTGGTGTTAGTAATGGTAAGATACCAAGGTTTAGTTGGTTCCTTAGTAACCCACAGAGATAGGCCTTCTCCCAGTGACCAGTGGTGCACCCAGACTACCAGACTGAGTTCAAAACAGGACAGAGTTTATTTTAAAACACAGTTTGATGGAGGGGAGGATTAGGGAAGTAGGATACCCTAACACTAAGGGGTCTAGCTATATTCCCACTTTCTACAACCCTTGCATGAGGGTATCTTCGTTTTCTTCCAAGCTCCCTAAGCCTATTCTGTCTGTCTAAATTTTCCCAAGCTATTTGTCTACCTGACTTTTAATCCTCCCAAATTACTTTGGTAAGATATACAGTTCTTCAGAGTAACTCAGGTTGAACTCTTTATGGTAGGTCCAACCCTAGCAGGGTTAGGCTCAAGATGGGTTCAGGCCTTCCCACCAGATAGATACTGGCTTATTGGCACAGATCTTCAAAACAACTGGGAACACTCTCTCAGAAGGCAGGAAACACTTGGATATAGATGACTGAAGGATTTCTCCAAGTAGGAACACCAATGTGGGTAGCTTCAGCTTCAGGGGATAGGAACAAACCAAACCTCTTCAGCTCACAGAGAAAGAGAGCAAGAAGTTTTAGCTTCAGGCCGTTTCCCCAACAGGAAGTTCAAAAAGCCCACAGCAACTTCTGGTGTCCACCTTTATCTGTTCCTCTCCTTCTAGAATTCACAGCACCAGTTCCCCAGCATGCGCTCTGCTCCAGCACACTTCTTTCTTTGCAAACTCCTACCTGTTTGCAATCCATTTCTGTTCTTCCCTCATTACAAAAGGGATCCAGGGAGGGGCTGCCTTTGTTCCTTCCCCAAGTGTAAACATAATAAGGCCAGCTTTCCCCCCAAACCCTCAAAGCAAATCTTCCAGCAAGATGGCACCTAAGGAAGCAGGGATGATTTGCTGTGTTGGGGCCTTTCAGAGGGTAAGCCGATGGCTCATTCTGTGTCCTGTCTTGACTCCTAGTGTGTGGTGGAAGGCCTGATTCCAACCGAGGCTGATTCATCTCTGCTGATCTCCCGGTTCCAGGAATACCTGGAACATGATGATGTTCGTTACCATACTATGCAGGCCACTGTGGATCTGGTGGCCAGGGTCACAGACACACACCAGCAGGTGATGGATGGTCACGGGGCTCACTGAGTGTCATGAGCATGGTGTAGGGGGGTCTGTGGCTATGGTTTCAGTATGTTAAAATCTTTATCTGATTTAGTCTGGTTTTCTTTAGGATTATAGTCTGGTTTCTTTTGGGCCCTGGCTCTGTTATGTACATAACTGCATTTAAGTGACATTGAGTCATGGCTGAGAGGTAGATCCAGAATGATTGAACTACAGCTGTTGTAAAGCATCCTTGCAGAAGAGCTGGCATTTAAGAGGCCATGAACAAGGATGTGTATTGGGGCTGAGGGTGGTGGAAGGCAGGCGCTTGGGTGATCAGCACAAAGAAGGGCACTTATTGGAGGTGAAGGAATACGGAGAGGTCTGGTATTTGCCCTAACCAGCTTCTGTCTGGTGACTTTCTCTTTCTTTCAGGGGGTGCCCCCCATGTTCTGGAACAACACCTTCACCCTGATCTCAGCTGTGAGCCTACCCCGCCAGCAGAGTGACATCTCTAATTTCTATGTGAAACACAAAGGTAAGGGTTTTTAGGAAAAGGGAGGAATTTTTACCTTGGGCCTGATTTAAAAAAAAAAAAAAGACTTCTATCTTATTAACAACTTGAAGACAGATGGGCAAGGGTTAGGCAAATGGGGTTAAGTGACTTGTCCAGGGTCACACAGCCAGAAAAGGTCTGAGGCCATATTTGAACTCATTGATGAGTCTTCCTGACTCCAAACCTTGTACTCTGTCCACTGTGCCACCTACCTGCTTTGGGCCTGACTTTTGAGGGGTCAAGCAGCTTGATCTTGGTTTGGGAAAAGACAGAGAAGAAATGAGCATGAAAGCATTCTGATCTCCTGGCAAGGGCTCTCCATAAATCAGTTTTGATGACATTGTCATTTGATGTGAGCTCTGTGGCTTCAGAGTCCTGTGTGAGTACCATGCCTAGGTCATGTGGAAGGAGAAAAAGGGCCCAATGGGAGCCTGAGTTGTGCCAGTCTCCTCCAGTGGTTTACTCTCAATGACTGCTGCATGTTGTGAACTAGAACTTATAGGACACTGAGATGCTGATGCTATCCCCCCTCATCCTTTTTTCTCCCAGAGATGCTGGAGAAGTGGAAGGTCACTCAGCTAAAGGTAAGGTTTGAGAGTGGAGGGACTGGGGGATCCCCCATACAGTATTGCTCTGGGCTTTCCCTGAAATAGAATTTGGGGATGAGATACTAAAGCACCGCCCTGCCTGCTTTGTGTTCCAGGAGCACAAGCATGTCTTCGAGAAGATGTGGTTCAGTTTTCTCAAGCACAAGGTACATGTGAAGCCAGGGTGGGCGAGGAGCTCCTTGCTAAGGTGTATGTGGGGAAGGGGCTTCTTCTGTGGCGTGGGGGTGAAGAGGGCCGTTTGATCTTTGTTTTCTGACTGACTCACTGCATTGGGGGAATTCTGAGGCTGCTAGGAGTGGAAGGTACTGCCAACTGCTGAGGCCTACAGCTGGGCAGGCCCATGAGTGAGGGTCGTGGGGGTGGGCTGGGGATGTGTGTGGAAGCCAGCAGGCATCCTGGACATTGGTGGTGTTCCCCTGTAGCTGCCCGTCAGCCTCTACAAGAAAGTGCTTGTGATCATGCACGATTCCATCCTGCCCCACATGAGCCAGCCCAGCCTCATGATTGACTTCCTCACGAGTGCCTACGACATCGGTATGTGGCTGGGGATTTGGGTGGGGGTGGGAGGGACTGACTTCCTATGAAGGCTGTATTTGAGGAGTAAAGCGGCATAATGTTAAGACCTGCTAGTCTTGGAGTCAGGAGGCTACTCCTGCCTTTGACAGCAAATCACCTACCTTCTCTGCACCTTCTCTATTGTCATCTATAAAATAGAGACAATAGCATAAATTCCTGCCTTGAAGGGTGTTATGAAAAACAAAGGAAATAGTTAGAAGGTGTGTTATGAATCTTAAATATTATATAAGTATTAGCCTCTTTTTATGTTTATGTTCTGGAAATGGGTTGTCTATCTGGGGACAGATTGTCTGGATGACTGGGTGGGTAGATGTCTGGGGAGGTGAGTTTCTGGGGGTTCCTGTGTCTATCTTAGGGGGGAATGAAGACTCTGGGGAGGAGGGGCTTGGGCTCAGGGGACCTCTATGTCTTGGTTAGAGGCTGTTATGGGTTGATGACTTATAGCTATCTCCTGCAGGTGGTGCCATTAGTCTCCTGGCATTGAATGGTCTCTTTATCCTGATTCATCAGCATAACCTGTGAGTGGGATTGGTGAGGAGACTACAAATAATAGAGAACATGAGCTTGGTTGTCTGGTGGAGTAGTTGGGGGAATCTTTCCCTTGGGCCTGAATTTTGAGCTGCTGTGCCTTATTCTGAGTGTGGCCTTCCCCCTTTTCTCTCTTGTCACAGTTGTGATTTCAGTTGTGTTTGATTCCTTGTGATCATATTTGGGGGTTTTCTTGACCAAGATGTTGGAATGGTTTGCCATTTCTTTTCCAACTCATTTCATAGATGAGGAAACCAAGGCAGACAGGGTGAATTGACTTGTTCAGGGTTACATAGCTAGTAAGTGTCTGAGGCTGGATTTGAACTCCTGAAGACGAATCTTCCTGCTCCCAAGCCTGACATTCTATTCACTGTGCCACTCTGGTCCTATTTACCATGCCATTATCCATGACTGTGTCCCCTTTTCTTTTCTGCCCTTCTGGGAGGTGTTTGAGCATTGAGAGAGTGTGTAGTGGATTGCTGGTCCCTTGTGTAGGAGCTCGCTGAGTGTCTGCTCTGTTCCTTTCCACCATAGTGAGTATCCTGAATTCTATAGGAAGCTCTACAGCCTTTTGGATCCATCTGTTTTCCATGTGAAGTACCGAGCCCGCTTTTTCCACCTGGCAGACCTGTTTTTGTCTTCTTCGTGAGTATATGTCCCAGGAACATCATAGCATAAGAAATATCTTTTGGGGTTGGCCCTGACCAGCCTCATGTCCTTTACTTTTTTTTTTTTTAACTCCTTATTTGGTAAGGGCCAGGAGATTGGGTTTAAGTGACTTGCCCAGGGTCACACAGTCAGAAAGATGAGGCCAGATTTGAACCCAGGATCTCCTGTCTCCTGTCCTGGCTCTCTGTCCACCAAGCCACCTAGCTGCCCCCTAGTGACTTTTTCTGCTGAACATGCTTGAGTTTGTTATGTGAGAGTCTGGCTTCCTCTTCTCAAACCCTGAATGTCACTTTGCCTGCCAAGTCTGGGGAGCTGTGCTGACCATTCAGTGGCAGAGACCCAGAATGGAGTGAATGGACCGGTGCTGATTCAGTCTTGAGGATAAGAGGGCAGGGGCAGAGAGGGACAGGGGATCTGGTGGTGTCATCCCAAAGCCTTCATGAGGAGCTTTATGCTTTTGTTTTTCCCTATATATATAATGTATCTTTTACAACATGATATTCATGACCGCATTATTATAACCAGTATCAGATTATTTACTGTCTTGGGAATGGTAAAAGGGAGGGAGACAGGGAGACAATTTAGATCACAAAATGTTAGAAAATAATAGTTACAAATTGTTTCTATGTGTAATTAAAAAAATAGAAGAAAAAAAAGGCTGCTGTGGAAAAGAAGGTGGTTCTTTGGGCCTAAAGCAAGATGCTGCAATGAAGAGATGGATCTGTGCTGGTCTTGCACCCTGCACCTTATCTCCCTTTTCTAGGGGCCATCTGGGACCATGAAACAGAACCATGCCAGCTGGCTTGTGTGAGGATTAAACTTGAGACTCTTTGGAGAAGAAAATGTCAGAGATGGAAGGGGGTTAATATTTGCATTTTAAAAGTGATAAAACTGAGGTACATAGAGTTTAATTTGTCTAAGCAAATGGCTAGGGAGACACAGAACTGAAGCTTGAACCCAAGGCTCCTCATGGCTAGCAGCCCCACATAGGCAAGGTCCTGAGTGTTCTTGACAGGACAGTGAAAAACCATCATCAGCAGACAGGAACCAACAAGACATAGGGAGAGAGAAAGAAGGTAGAAGAGCCTGTACAGCCCTGTTTCATTTTAACCAACACCCACAGCTTTAATTACTTATGGAGCATAAAATTACTTTTATAGGTGGCTCAGTGGATAGAGTGCCAGGTCTGGAGTTGGAAGAACCTGGCTTCAAATCCGGCCTCAGACGCTTCTTAGCTGTGTGACCCTGGGCAAGTCACTTGACCCCAGTTGTCTATCCCTTACTGCTCTTCTGCCTTAGAACAGATTATTAGTATTGATTCTTTTTTTCCCCTTTTTCTTTTTTTCTCTTTTTAAAAGATATTTTATTTTCTTAATTACATGTAATAATATTTTTCAACATAACATTTTACAAAATTATAAGATCCAAGTTGTCTGTCTCCCTTCCTTTCCTCCCCGCTTCCTGGAGATGGTACTTACTTAGTATCAATTCTAAGACAGAAGGTAAGGGTTTAAAAAAACCACAAGAAACTTATTCATGTGTTGAAAATTTAATAAATCAAATCTTACATTAAATGAACTAAAATGAGTCTTGTAGAGAATTCGTTTGTTACATATTTTATTATTGGTTTCTGCCTTATAGGTCTTTAGTGTATCAGGTTTTCCTAGTGCATAATATTTCTTTTCTCATTGGAATGGGCCTTATAGGGTTCTGTAGGCCAGGGGCTGGGTAGAGGATGCAGGCAGCTTTTTTCACACTGGCCCTAATTGCATTTTTCTGGACAGGCACTTACCTGCGTACCTGGTGGCTGCTTTTGCCAAGCGCCTCTCCCGCCTGTCCCTGACTGCCCCTCCTGAGGCACTGCTCATGGTTATTCCCTTCATCTGTAACTTGCTCCGAAGACACCCTGCCTGCAAGGCCCTGATCCACCGCCCCAGTGCAGAGGCCAACGGTGAGAAGGGTTAGGGGTAGCCTTGGTTTGATAATCAGGAGAGATGCTTCTTCTGGGCTTTGGCCTCAAGCACAGACTTGAGACCGTTATCCCATAGCTGAGTTAGGTGTATTGGGCTCAAGCCTCCCAGGGTACCCCAGACAGCTGTTATATCTTATAGGACAAAGAGATCCTTGTACTACAGTTTGGGGGAGATCAGAGTTGAGGGTAGGCTGTTTCCTGTGGTCAGGAAGGGCAAGAACTGGCTTGGGGGGGAGAAATCCTTCTCCAAGCTTCAGATTTGCTTTGATTTGAAGCTGTTCTACCATTGACCCTTCCCCAAGTAAAAAAAATTGATGTTTTGGTAAAAGGCAAAAGAGAAGAAGGAATAGGTGCTTGGTGTCTTCATGGAGGAGACTTGGAAGGTTCTTTTGATTCTTGTCTGTGGGTCCAGGCTCCTCCTCCCTCTCCTCTTTCCAAACTCCCTCAGGCCAGTCCACTACATTGTGCATGAGGAGTGGCCAGCACTTTCCCAGCTCTCTTTGCATGGTTTGGTGCTAGGATTCCTGAGCCGGGAGTCAGGAGGTTCTAGTCTTGACTTTACTGTTAACTTCTCTTTGGCTGCTGGTAAATCATGGTTCTTTCTGGGCCTTGGGTCCGGGGTCCCTTGGAATGAAAGTTTCTGTGATCCCTGGTTTTTTTTGTCCCCAGGTCTGACTACTGACCCCTATAACATGGAGGAAGAAGATCCAGCCAAAAGTCATGCCCTGGAGAGTTGCCTGTGGGAGCTGAAGGTGAGTGGGTTCTCCATCTGAAGATGGCCCCCTTGGACCCCAGTCAGAAAGAGCTGAAGGGAGGCACCAAACCCTCCTCCTGAGGCCAGGGCCTACCCTAGGGGGAAAGCCTGGTAAAGGTTTCTTCACCAAAGGCAGAGATGAATGGGGAGGAAGTGAGCTGGCTGAGGTCTAATTGAAGGGTTTGAGCCACTAATGAGGCTCTAATCTGATCTTTTGAAGACCCTTCAGAGACATTATCACCCAGAGGTAGCCAAAGCGGCCATGGCCATCAACCAGGCCTTGTCCCCTCATGAAGTCAGCATTGCCCAGCTGCTGGAGCTCTCTCCTTATGAGGTGAGTGCAGAGACTCGGGATGGGAGGCTCATGGCCCTACCTTTGGCTGGCCATGTGGAGTCCCGGGTGTGGGTCATGGAGGGAAGTGATTTGGAGACTAAGGCTGAGCTGGGCAGGGGAGGCTGTGAGTGTCTGCTGAGAGTGGAGGGGTGGGAAGCACGGCACAGCTTCTGGTGACCAGAGCCGCCAGCTGTCACACAGCCTTCGGCCTCTGTTACATTCAGTTTAGACGGGACCCTCTTATTCCTCCAAGCCCTTGACCCTGACTGGCATTACTACAACTCCTTCATAATCACTCTCTTCTCCAGATCTTTGAGAAAGATTTTAAGAAGGAGGAATCTGGCCCAGTGCCCCTGGAGTTCATACAGCCACAGGGGCTCCTTGGCCGGAGAGGTGACCTCTGCGTAGAACACTTTGCCCTGGACTGACAACTTCCTTTAACCCCTTAACCCCCTGGTTTGGGATTAAATATTTTTTTACAGAATGGTTTGGCTTATCTTTTTTTTTGAATGTACAGCTTTGGGATAGGGTGTTGGAGTGCTCTTGGCAAGGCTTAGAAGAACCTGGGTTACTCTTCCCTGGAGACAGTGAGATTTCCCTCTAACACATGGGACTGACCATAAAATGTCCACGTGCTGAGGGAAAGGGTATTTTCTAAGACTGAAAATAACTTTATAGAAAGTCATAGTCAGCTATTTGGCCTCGGGCATTTTCTAGCTGGGTGACCCTGGGCAAGTCTGCCTCCCTCTACCTCAGTTTCCTTCTCTGTAAAATGGGGATAATACCACCCACCTCCCAGAGTTTTATGAGAATCAAATTGTTGATTGGTTATTTTTGATAATTGATTTTGATAATTGATAATATTTGTAAAGTGCTTCACATAGTGCCTGGCACATAGTAGGAGCTATAGAAATGCTTGTCCCCTTTCTTCCATAGTTTAGAGTGTCCTTTGTATTTCCTTCTTTTTCTGCCACATTGTGCCCTGGTGGAGATCCATTTACTCTCCCCCATCTTGTCCCTCTGGTGAGGCCTTGCTTGCCTCTGCAGCCCAGAAGGGGACAACTCTGGGAGCAGACAGAGGAAGATTTCATTTTAATCCCATTGCCTGCATTCTTTTTTCACCCCAGACCTCTATGAAAACATGTCTCCAGCATAACAGCATTCTCTCTGCCAGACCCATTTTGTCCACACTAACCTATAAAACAAGCAGAGAAGTTTTTCCACCTGTCTGTCTCCTGTCTGTTGTTGGTTGCATTTTGGCAAAAGCATGAGGAGAAAGTTATTTTGAGAGCAAGCAATTCACCTGGCTTGTGCTGCCGGTGAGAACAAACCTAAATGATCTTTATTGCTGTGTCTTATATTCCCCCTGGGAACCAGAGTAAAATACACACACACCCTTGTGCAATAGCAGCCACATCCGTGTAGGGGTGGTGGTGGGGCCAGCCAGGGACGTGTCTTCAGGGAAACAATCGGAGAGTTGGGCCAGCCCTGCCAACATCCCCTTGACATTCCCTTCTTTGCCTAGTCCGAGTCATCTCTGGATCAGAGATGTGGATCCTTGGTCATTTCAGCCTTGTCCTTGGGTCTGTCTGCATCACTGCTGTCCTGTGACTGGGGGGAGCTCTCAGAGGCTCCTGAAGCCCCAGGAAGAGGCTCCTCACCCAGCTCTTTGGTTTCGTGCTTTTCTTTTGCTTTTTTCCCGCTGTATGGGGCTTGCAGATGGGATTCGTTCTGGAGGGAGCTAACCCCACGCACTGATAAAATTGTAAAACCTTGGAGAGAGCGTCTCCATTCAGGCAGTCCCATGCCAGCCCAGATTTTAGTGACCATGTTTGGCCTTGGTTCTGTACTCCTGTATTCCAGAGGCCCTCTGACCTCATCTGATTGAAATTTCTCTCAGCCTGTCCATGTTTGCTGATCCCAAGTTGCTCTTCTCTTGTGTTCTTCGCTCATTTTGCTACATGGAGTTCACCTGCCATCCCAGAAGCCTTCCTTAGCATCCCTCAGCGCTGCAAGGGGAGGCACCTCTGGTACCCCCAAAACACGGCCTGCTCCCATGTGCTTTGCCCATCCTGTCTTCCAATCACACATCTCGATACATCTTTAATTCGTGTTTTCCAAAGCTCCTCGCTTGCCTGCACCTACCTACCCTGAGCTTCTCTTTGCCCTCCCTCAGGGGGACGTTCCTTGGATTCTGGGCAGGATGGTCTGCTCTTTGCTTCAGCACCATAGTGGACCCTCTCTAGATGGGGACCGTTGCTGCTGGTTCAGCATCTTTTCTTCCTCTTCCCTCCCAGGAAGGGCCAGGGAGGGGGTTAATGCTTCAGACTCTCCCCGCCCTCAAAGGGGACCCTGTTCAGAGTGGTCTGTTTCCTCCGTTTCTGGGTGGAGATTGGGGAAGAGTGATTGTAAAGGGGTGCATATCCAGAATTGAGCATTTAAAAAAATCCTTCCTGACTTGGTAACAACTCAAGACAGAAGGGCAGGGGCTGGGCAAATGGGGTTAACTTGCTGGAGGTCACACGGCTAAGGAGTGTCCAAAACCAGATTTGAACCTCCTGACTCCAGGCCTGGCACGCTCTCCAAGGTGCCACCCAGCCACCCCTACATTGAGTAGGAAAGAAAGCAGCCGCTTGGTGATTAACAAGTCCAGGGCCTCGTCTGAGAAAGCACCAGCTTTCCTTATGCTGAGGATTTCAACGGCTGGGAGTTTAGGGATGAAATGTGGCCCTGGCATTGGCCTAAATCCTGGAGAGTTTTATTTTATGAAATAATTCTACTAGTCCCCAGCTGGAAAAAAAAATGCGTATCCACCTTAAATAGCAGCAGGTTGAATCATCCTTTTTGTTATGGAAAAAATCAATTTATAGCAGGCCTGGAGCAAGTCTTTGTAAGACTTGGCTTTTCAGGGTCAGCAGACTTTGGAAAGTACTTGGTTTTCTGAACAAAGGAAGAGGGAGGCTAAGTGGCCCTGCTGCCCATGAGGGACTTTTCAGCTGACTTTGTGTCTCTCTTGATGTAGGAGATCTCTGGAAGAGAGCCAGCACGGCCTACCTATTGGAAAGAGCTCTGGGTCTGGGGTTGGAGGGTCTGCATTGAAATTGTGCTCTACCGTTTAGTACTTAGGGAAATCTTAGATATTGAAACACATAATAATAGCTAATATTTAGGAAGCACTTATTATGGACCAGGCACTATGCTAAGGACTTGACAATGATCTCATTTGATTCTCAGGACAACCTTGGGAGGTAGGTGCTATATTATC
Organism: Gracilinanus agilis; assembly: GCF_016433145.1. Taxonomy (NCBI): domain Eukaryota; kingdom Metazoa; phylum Chordata; class Mammalia; order Didelphimorphia; family Didelphidae; genus Gracilinanus; species Gracilinanus agilis. The sequence continues at coordinate 741,467,022 of NC_058130.1, read as the reverse complement.
CCCATTTTGCAGATGAGGAAACTGAGGCAGGCAGAGATTAAGTGACTCGTCTAGCATCGCACAGATTAGAAGTGTCTGAGATTTGAACTCGGGTCGCCTTGATTCCAGGCATTGTACCCACTATGCTAACTAGCTGCCTTCTGACTGTCACCTACACAGAATAATGGACCAGTTGCTTAGGAATCTTCACAGGGGATATGTGTCAAAATATAAAGGCCTAGAAATAATATCAGTCAGACTTTCATAGTAAGCCACGATTGCTACTTGGGAATGCCCAAAGCAGTATCTGGGGAGTCTGCACCAAACCTTTGGTATTCATTCTTTTTTTAATTTTTAAATTTGTTTATTTGTTTTTACCTAGTTAACTTCCTTCTCCTCCTCATTCAACAGAAAAATATCTGTGTATGTAAAACCATGCCTTACTTTTTTTCTATTTATCGGTTCCTTCTCTGGAGTCAGACCTACATCAGACATTCTTCAAGCCATATTTGTTATGATATATGCTTCTGCTCATTTCAGTCTTCAGGATTTCATGTAGGTCCTTCCATGGTTTTCCAAAATTAACTTCTAATGGCATAGTAGTATTCCGTTACAATCATATGCCACGATTTGTTCAGCCACTTCTTAACTGATGGACATCCCTTCCATGTCCAGTTCTTTGCCACCACAAAGAGAGCTTCTATAATTATTTTAGAACACAGGTTCTTTCTCTTTTTCCCTGATTTGGGAAATCTTCATTAAGTAGGCAAATCTTTTAGGAACTTAACACACTCAAAATCCCTGCTCTCATACTTCGTGGCTGTGTGAGCAGTGGGAAATGACAACTCGGTGCCTCAGTTTCCTTATCTATAAAATGGGGCTTAGACTTATATTATTGGCCCTATGGAATTGTGAAGAAAGCACTTTGTGCTATAGAAATGAGTCATGCTAAAAATTGTGGACTTAGGAAAGAGATCTGGGTTTATTTTCTTTAAAATAAAAGGAGAATTTCAGTATACAGGATGTCCCAAAGACCTTAGGCAATATTAAACTTTAATAGCTTAAAATAGAATAGAAGATTGTCCAGGAAAATGAATCTTCATTTTATGTTAAATTTGGCATACGACTTTCTAAGCTGAACTGCTTGTCTGTGTTTCCTTCTGGCTTTTCTTCTGTTCTTTTTTTTTGGGGGAAGTGGAGGAACCTCCATCATCAACCTTCCTCTCCCTCTCACCCTCCCCTCCATGAAATGAATGAAATGAAAAAACAAATGAAAAAATGAAAATGAAAAATGAAATTTTTGAATGAAAAAACAAAACCAAAATCCAAACCTTTGTAAAAAAATTTATGGTAGGTGAAACAAATTCAGAGCTTAGCCATGTCCAGAAATCTATGTCTCATTCTGCAAACTTGAGCCAATCACTTACTTCTCTGACCAGAGGTGGGTATCAAGCATCATTGATTGTGACCAGTCGTGACTAGTCTTTTCATTGATTGGAGTTTTTCTTTTTCTGTAACGGTGGTATTATTATAAGTTATTCTCCTGGTTCTGCTCACTTCACTCTGCATGAATTCATAAAGCCTTCCCAGCTTTCTCTGAAAGGTTTTTGTCACGTCTTGTGGTACATTAATATTGCATGATGTTATAATGTACCATAATTTGTTTAGCCATTTTCTAGTTGGTGTGTATTGCCTTAGTTACCAGCTCTTTGTCACTATAAAAAAGAGCCGCTAGAAATACAAAACATTTTACCCACATTATCTCAATCCTGTTAAATTGTACAATCTGGCCTTCATTTTTAAGGCTCTCTATTATCCATTTCCAACTTACCTTTCCATTCTTATTTCACAGCATTCCCAGTATATAACTTATCTAAAGTGATAATACAAATGTTCACTATTATTATTATTATTATTATTATTATTATTATTATTATTATTATTATTATTAT
>NC_058130.1:741376759-741435287 GCF_016433145.1 Gracilinanus agilis | reverse complement strand
TTATAGGTGGAAGAGTGGTAAGGGTAGGCAATGGGGGTCAAGTGACTTGCCCAGGGTCACACAGCTGGGAAGTGTCTGAGGCCGGATTTGAACCTAGGACCTCCCGTCTCTAGGCCTGGCTCTCAATCCACTGAGCTACCCAGCTGCCCCGTGAAGTTGATTTTTTGAACCCAAGTGTAAGACTTTAGATTTCTCTCTTAATTTAATAACATCATTTTTTTATTTTGGGATTTTGGTTATGCATGAATGTGCTCTTATAACAATGACCAATATGGATATGGGTTTGACATGAAAATAATATAATTTAATATGATCTGACTGAAATGACTGAGCAAAGACAAGAGGGGTCACCCCATAGCCTGGTCCTTGGCTACTCTGGGGGACACATGTACTTAGGGGAAATGGTCAGGACTTAGACCTCTCCCCAAGGCCATTGTCACATAAGGACAAATCCCTCTCCTGTCCTTTCAAACTGGGACATCACCTGCTCCTAGCTGAAAGGTTCTCTCCCCCTTCAAAGTTGTCTGGACCCCTCCTTGGTCCTCTTCAAGCTCTATATTTCATTATACTCATCTGTTTATATCTTTTACTTCTTAACCACCCCTTGGTGCTTCTTGCCTCAGTTTGATATGAATTTCTTCAGGGAAGGGGCTATTATGCCATTTTTCATCTTTGTAACCCCAGTTCATTGCGAGGCAGTGGTCTTGATACCTGCCATGAGTATAATCAGGTAAGCTGGGAATGTGGACAGAGACAGGAAAACCCAAGTTCAAATCCAGCCTCAGGCACTTACTAGCTTTGTGACCATGGGCAAGTCACTCAACCTCTCTTTGCCTCAATTTACTTATCTGTAAAATAGGGATTAATAACAGCATCTGACAATAATGTTGTGAGAATCAAAATGAGTTCATATTTGTAAAGCATTTAGCATGGTGCCTGGCACATAGTAAGTGCTCTAAAGATGGTAGCTGTTATTATAATTGTGGGATTAAAGGTGATTAAGTGAATGTACTAAGATTGGCACTAATAGGGTGAGTCTCTGGGAGGGGGTGTCACCAGTCTGTCTAAGGATTCAGGTTGGAAAAACAGTTGGAGACCGAGTCTCCGAAAAAGCCTGAATCCTTAATAGTTGTATTATTATGTCTCAAGGCCCTCTTTTTTTTGTCATGGGAACATATCTCCAATTTTCTATGGAAGGACAGAAGGAAGATAATATTCAGCACACAAAAATATCTTAGGAGTAAATTCTGATAGCAGCTAGGTAGCCCAGTGGATAGAGCACTAGGTCTAGAGTCGGGAGGACTTGGGTACAAATGTGACCTCAGATACTTCCAAGTGTGCAACCTTAAGCAAGTCACTTAATCTGATTGCCTGATAATAAGACAGAAGGTAAAGACTTTTTTTTTTTAAATTAAGGGAGTAAATTTTATTCTATAAAAAGTGAGACTCACTTTGGTTTCTTCAAAATCATCCAATATAGGAATGATGTTCCAAGCTGGCCCAAATTTTAAAATGCAAGTAATATTTTATGGAATTTTGTTGACTTCATAGAGACACTCAATTCTTTTAACTTCATAGTTTCCCAAATCTTCCAACTGCCTCTGAAAATTTTGTAATTTATGTGACCGGCGGCTGTCACATAGAGATGATCTATTATCTGTTTCCGGGAGTCAGTCCCTTCCTGCTGAAGATAAATGGATCTGTCTGGTAATTAAGTCATAGTTACATAAGCAATGAAAAATCTGTTATGAGATTCAGAGAATACATCCCAGTGATAAGGAATGCTCAAGCATTTAATTGGCATTTAGCAAATTAGATACAGCAAATTGGATGTCAATGGATATATTTCCTGAAACGTCAGTTGTTATTCTGTGTGTTGAAAAATACCACCCAACCAATAAGTCCTTTTCCATTAATCTCTCAGATTAGGGGACACTTTCCACCCACTCAGTCAGAGGAACAATCCAAAGTTATTATGCATCAACCGTGGCTAGTTCCCCCTACTCTCCTATCTCATCAGTTTTGGGCACATGATAGGGACTCTATAATTTAAGTGAATTGAATTATACAATTAATTATAAGATTAATAAACAAATTAAAAATTTATTAAGCACCTACTATGTTCCAGAAACTATTCTAAGCATTGGGGATAAAAGTGGTCAGAAAGCGTAAACTCGAATAGGTAATAAAATGCACAAAAATATACACAAAGCAAATTATATAGAGGATAAATAGGAAAGAAGTAACAGAAGAAAAGCTCTGTAATTAAGAGGGTTGCAAGGAAGGCTTCCTTGCAGAAGCTTTCCATTTTAGCTGGAAATTAAGGAAGCCAAAGAAGTTGATAGTTGGAGCAAAGGAGGGAGAGCATTTGAGACAGAAAAGGCAGTCAGAGAAAATGCTCTGAGTCAAGAAGAGTCTTGTTCAGGGAACAACATGGAGGCCAGTGTCACTGGATCAAAGGATAGGTGTTGGGGAGTACAGTGTAAGGAGACTAAAGATAGGAGAGGGCCAAGTTATGAAAGGATTTGAATGCTGACCAGAACATTTTGTATTTTCTTCTAGAAGCAATAGGTAGCCACTGGAGTTTATTGAGTAAAGAGTGACATGATTAAACCTGTGCTTTAGGAAAATTGCCTCAGTGACTGAATGGAGGATGAACTGGAGTGGGGAGAGACAATGTAAGGCAGATCCACCTATTGCAACAGATTATTGAATTAATCAAGATGTGAAGTGATGAGAGTCTGCCACAGAGTGGTGGCAGTGTCAGAAGAGAGAAGATAGGCATGTTCAAGAGATTCTACAAAGATGAAATCTACATGCCTTGCCAATAATTTGGATAAGGGGGATGAGAGATAAAGACTTTATGATTGTTCCTAGATTGAGAGTCTGAGGATGGGAGGGTTATAGATTGCCCTCTATAGTAAGAGGGAAGGTAGGAGCAGGGAGGGATAGGGGGAAGACAGTAAGTTCAGTTTTGGACATATTGAGTTTACAGTGTCTCTTGGTTATCCAGTTTGAGATGTCTGATAGGGCTGAGATTAGGGCAGGAAAGGCAGATTTGAGAGTCAGAATAAAATGATAAACTGATGAAAAATGAAACAAGCAGAACAAGAACAATTTATACAGTAATAACAATACTACAAAGATAATTTGAAATCTTTAAGAACTCTAATCAATGTAATGATCATCTGTGATTTGTAATAGGGGTATTTGGGAGATGGGATTAGATGGGATTAAATAAATTACTTTGGGCCAGTATCAAGGTTTCTACACTGTGGGTGCAAGGGCCTAACAGACAGCCTTGATCAGGCCAGAGCCTGTTCTGGGTCCAACACATAGATAACCAAAGTTGCAGCAAATAAAAGGTGTAGTTTACTTCCAAAGGGAGAGGTTAAGAGGGAAAGGGGATAATCTATTATACTAATTTTACTAGCTAAGTACCCCAGAATGTAAAGCTTTTTCACAAAGGGTCGTCAGCGATTTTATTTTTTACTCTTATCACCCTTTCCTAGCTATTCTGTAAACCCAGTCCTTATTCTGAATACCCTGCACTGAACTCCTTTCTTGGTTGCTCCTAGAGATACTGGTCTATAACAGATAAGGCAGGGACCCTGGAAAAGGTCCCAAGTTCAACTGGACTCAGACCTCTGCTTACTGACAGTTGGATGTTGATACAGGCTAGTGACAGGCTCTTAGGATCTTCTTCCAGGACACACAGCACAAGGACAGCAACACAGACAGCAATAAGGATAGGACCAAACCCTCAGGACTTGACATCTACTCCCTCCAAGTTCACATCCAGAGAGAGAGAGACAGACCCAACAGTCTCAGTTTCAGCTTAACCCTTCCCTGCAGCATTCCAGAATCTATCCCTGTTGGTCTCATGCATCTGTCCTCTGAAAACTTACATTTTCCTCCTAAACTTATCTCTTCCTTATAACAGTCCCCCCCCTTTGCACAAAGCCAAAATAGCATTGAAAACAATGTTTTGGCATTTGTGCACCAACAAACTCAATTAAACAAACTAAACTAAAAATTAAACAAACTAAACATTAAGCTAAATCAAAACAAAATTAAACAAACTAAACTAAAATTCTTACCCAAAATAATAAACAGCCTACATTCACTTATTTTATCCTATCTAACACTACTTTACTCTAGGGATTTAAATAAAGGAAAGGAAAAGGAAAGGAGTGTACAATGAACAGTTACGAAGATCAAAATACAAAACAAACATATGCAAAAGCAAAACAAGCAAGGAAAAACATTGAAATAGAAATACAACCACAAAACTTCATGCAAAACAATGAGGTCATAAAAATACTATACTTATAAAGTAATACACAAAAGAATTGTTATGATTAAAAATGATGATGAATCCTATCAAAACTAGTGCAATGCATAAAACAGAAAACAGAAAAGTGGAAAAAATACAATAAACACAACATAGCATAAGCTTTTACAAAAGACTAAACCCAATCTGTCTAAAACTTATTTATGCAAAATACATTCAAAGCTAAGATGAAAATTCAAAGCAATCTTATTCTAAACTAAAACTTTATTATTACACAAAACTTAAACTCTTATATAGAACTATGTATCTAACTATCCTATCTAAAGAACTTAATCAGTATCACACATTAACTACATACATAATTTCTCTCTCTATATATACATATAATACAAAAATATTTACATCCATGTTACACACACACACATTTATATACATATATACAAACACTATAATACAGTTTTGTCAACCCTAACTATAATATATACTATTTACACATCTTTTTACATGTTTGTGTGATATGTAATATGTATTATATAATATGTTATATAATGCAATTCACTACCTTACCTATCAACTCTAAACTCTAACCTAACTACATCGCTATATGCATCTCAATATCATCAAAACAGAACATCTGAAATCAGACATCCTATCTTAATGTGATCTCCTAAAAACTAACCTATCTAACTATGCTACTAGTATTCTAATCAATCTAAAATATAAACAATATCCATATATCTACATGGACACTCATATTGTCTTCAGAGTTTATGTCTTGGTCTTCCCTGCCACTGTGGTAGCTTTTTATGATTAAATACTTTTTTTTTAAATCCTTAACTTCTGTGTATTGGCTCCTAGGTGAAAGAGTGGTAAGGGGGCAATGGGGGTCAAGTGATTTGCCCAGCATCACACAGCTGGGAAGTGTCTGAGGCCGGATTTGAACCTAGGACCTCCTGTCTCTAGGTCTGACTCTCAATCCACTGAGCTACCCAAGTGCCCCCTCAAATACTTTTTTTGCTCATTTTCCCAGTATATTTCTTGATTTTGTACTTTATATTAAAGTTGGGGTCTACTCACTTGGGTATTGGGAAGCTTTGTCTCAAGTTTTAGGCTCTTTTGTGCTGCTGCTTTCAGAGAGAGTTCTGGGAGTCTGCAAGTTTTTGGTGCTTTCAAGGCAGTGTGATCCTGGGAAAGGTATGGCCATTGCTGCCCTGGTCCATGCTCTGGTCTTTACCCAGGAAAGGCCTTTGATCCCCTGTAGTTGCACTCACTAGTGCTCCTCTTTGCTTTGGTACTGTAACCAGTGTCCTTGCTCCCTTATGGCTGACCACTAGCACTCCTCTCTGCTCTGGAACTGTGATCTAGAACTGCATATGGGCAAAGAGTTGCCAAACAGCGCCAGTTGTACCCAGTGCTAGCAGAGGGACCACTGTAATCTCTTTATGACCAGTTGACTGACCCCCTTACCATCTCTGCACTGAGAACTCCTGAAGCCACTGCTGCTACTGTGGCAGCCAAGTGGTACTCTGGACAGATCTCTGTCCTGGTGTTATAGGCTTTTCCTGTCAATCCTTTAAGTTTTTTTATGTTGGCTCTGCCATTCCAATATATGATTTGAGGCATTATTTTAAAGTTGTTTGGAGGGGAAGTTGAGAGAGATCAGCTAGGTGGCTGCCCCTAAGCTGCCATCTTGGTTCTGCCTCCTGAATGTTTATTTTTTTAAGTGAAATAAATTGAATTGTGTGTACATGGCTGGAAGGCATTGTGGTATGTTGGAAAGAATGCTGGATTTGGCATTAGGGGTTCTGCTATTTACTACCTGTGTAACTTGGGCAAGTCACTTACTTTCTTTGGGTCCCATCATCAAAATGAGGGAATTGGATTAGAGGATCCCTTAATGTCCCTTCCACCTCTAGGTTTACAGTCTGAGGATATTATGACATCCTCTCTGGGCCTCAGTGTCCTCATATATAAAATGAGGGCATTAGACTAAATTAGGAGCACTTAACCTTTTCCGTGTTCTGGAACTTTTTGTTAATCTGGTGAAGTTTATGGTTCCTTCTTAGAATAATCTCATTAAATGTATAAAATAAAATACATGGATTTACAAAAGCTAAATTTTGAAATACAATTATAAAATATATAAAAAATAAAAGCAAGGTCATAGATTCATAGATTAGCCCAAATGTCTCTAACTCTACATTCTATCGTTTTCTTCTTTTTTGCTTTGTACTGGCAATGCAAATTGTCATAGGGAATGAACATTCCTCTATGAATGCAGATTTGATAGAGTTCTACAACTTAGTCTTAGAGAGTTGCTGGGAGTGGTGCAGAGAAGTTAGGACCACACAGTATGTATCAGAGATAGGACTCAAACCAATGCTTTCCTGACTTTGAGGCACTTCGTGACAGTCCAAAATCTCTGTGCTCACCTTTAATTCTGGAATCATAGATCTTGGCTCTAGAGAGAAACTTGAGACGTCATTTGGTTCAGCCTCCCTACTCCAAATACCCTCTCTGACAATGGCTAACTTGAATAAAGTCAGGCTACCTCACTGAGCCTCAATTTTCCTTTCATTAGAATGGAGATATTATTCATCTTGTTTCATGGGGTTGTGCAGTTCACCAACCAGCCTTTAGTGAGTGCTTTGTCTCTGTGGAGAAGAAACAGCTTGTCATAGGTGTGTGTGTGTGTGTGAGAGAGAGAGAGAGAGAGAGAGAGAGAGAGAGAGAGAGACACAGACAGACAGACAGACAGACAGACAGATAGACAGACAAAGAGAGAATCATCCTAGAAGCCAGGGAAGACTTGGGTTTTTCTCCCACCTCTGATGCCCACTGGCTGTATGATATTAGTCAAGTCACAGAACTTCTCAGTGCCCCAAATAGCTTTCTAAATTTCAAAGAAAGTACCAATGTGCACTAGTAGAAGGAATTTCCTCAGCCATGCATTTCTTACAGCCCAGATCCAGTCCCTATTCCTCCTGTATTCCATTTTTTGCATGAAGCCTTGCCTGATTTCCCCCTCCCCTAAATGCTAGTACCCTCCATACCAAACTGCCTTGTTATTTATTCCCTTTATATTTATACCATTATATTTTTATATGCCCTTGTTATCTCACCCACTAAAATGTTAGTTCCTTTTGAGTGGTGATTGTTTCATTCTTTGTACATTCTTTGTATCCACAGTAGCACAGGGAATACGAAGACAAAAAATATGAAACATTCATAGGGGAAACTGCTTTGTTAACTGCAAAATGCTCTATAACCACGAGCTTCTGCCAAAGCTATCCCTAATTTATAGATGAGGCCACTGAGACTTAGAGAGGCTGAATCCTTTGTCCTCAGCTGTAGGTAGTGGGGTGGAAATTTAGGACTCAGCTCTCCTACCTCCAGGTGAGGTGCTTTTTCCTATAGGGACGTCATATGGCCATAGCGAGGCAAGATTAGAATAAAAACTCAATCCCCAGCCTCAGCATGGATTCTCCTAAAGAGAGGTTCACTGGTCCAGAGGGTGAAACTTCTTTTGTAGTTTTTGTTCTCATTTTGATTGCCTCAATTCCTTGGAACTTATACACCTGTCTTGGGAGAGGCTACCCACTGGGAGACTTTGATTTTTCATTCCATTTATTTAAATGATGGCTTGTGTTCCCTTTAGAGGCGCTCAGCACATCAAAAGAATCTTAAAGAAATGCTAATTAGCCCTGAGAAGGGATGTTTGAAAAGGAGACTGCCGTCCAGTGGGAAGAAAACAAATTCTTGTCAGTCAAGGGATCTGGGTTGAAATTGCAGCTCTGCTACTAACTTGCTGTTTGACCCTGGAGGGTACATCTCTTCACCACTTGGAACCTCAGAGTCTTCTTTAAAATGAAGTGGTAGCATTAAATGATCTTTCAGCTCTGTTATTCTCTGGGTCCTAACATTCTCTGCTCTAAGTGCTATTTCTCTGTTGGTCAGGGTCAGCAAATGCCATTTTTAGGGACTTCATCAGTTGCATATACCCATTAGTATAAACATTAGCATAATAATCATTATAATAAATGATAAAAATGAAAAATGAGTATAAATATGCCTATACCATTAGTACAAATAAAACTACCGATTTGCCAGGGGCTGATGGCCTGGAAGAATTTTGAGTGTTTCCAAAAGGCTGTAAATGCAATTGCTCCCTAAATTTGTTATTGCCAACTGTATGCTTGCTTCTTTTGTGTGTGTTCTCTACTAAAATATTCCCCCAGGTCTCATCATCAAAGTTATTCCCATGAAGCACAAGCTCCAGGTATCCTACCAATCAGGAAAGGCCCAATCAGGGCTCAAGCATGATTAGTATCTGGTGCCCAAGGGCCTGCTAAGTAAGTTGAGAACTGTTTATTGTTCCAAAGTTGGGTAATGGAGGATGAATTTTTTAGCCATAATCCCATCCCACTCCACAAGCATTATTTAAGTTCTTACTAGGTGAGCCAGGGGATAGAGTGCTGGATCTGGAGTCAGTACAAATCTAAGCCTCTGGTACTTGCTTTGTAACTCCTGACAAATCACTTAACATCTGTTTGTCTTAATCTACTGGAGAAGAAAATGGCAGACCACTCTAATACCCTTGCCAAGAAAACCTCCTGGACAGTATTTGGTGTACTATGGTCCATAGGATCATGAGAAGCAAACACAGAGAACTGCTAAATAACAATGTGTAAAGCACTGTCCTAGGTACTAGGGATGTGAAGAAAAGAGTCAATACCTATATCAAGAAGCTTAAATTCTTCTCATGAAGAGCTGATTACTAAGTATTGAGGGACTAGAAAGGATTGTGCTAGCAGAATCAGAGCTGGGTGGCATGGAGAATAGAGCACTAGACCCAGAGTCAGGAAGACTTGGGTTCAAAGCCAGCCTCAGAAACTTAGTAACTGTGTTACCTTGGGCAAGTCATTTAATTTTAGTTGCCTCAGTTTTCTTATCTGTAAAATGAGGATATGAATAGCACCAACCTTCCAGATTTATTGTGACAATCAAATCAGATGACATTTGTAAAATGCTTTGCATAGTGCCTAGTGCTTACTGATCCCATTTGGGATTTTCTTGGCAAAGATTCTGTGAAAATAGATAATGGAGGCACCAGGGATATTACAACAAAATCTAAATGATTGTGGATATACACACTGGGTTGTAGGAGAGACGGGACCAGGATAGACCAGAGTTCACTGGGTTAACACAGGAATGGCAGTTGATCTCAATGTAACCCAGCTCTCCCTAGGCCAGAGTCTAGAAATCAACAGGCAAGGTAAAAGGTTTTAACAGGTTTTAGTTATATTTAACTAAAATAGAGGTGGGATAGGGATTTCTATACTTAAAACCTAAAGGACAAAACCACAGGGCAAGGGGAGGACTTCTCTACTCTAATCTTAGTGATCTAAGCAGGCAGGGCCAAAGGAGCAGTGCAGGAGTCACTGTGAAGGCCTCAAACCTGGTACCAGCCAGATTTGGCCAGCACAGCAAATGGGTCTGAGAGTGGCTTTGGAGATCTCATAGTAATCCACAGATGATCAGGTTGCCAAAAGCTTAGGTGGTCCAAGAAGAGAGGGTGTGCTTGAGATGCTGTCCACCAGATCCCAAACTTCTCCTCTTTCCTTGGTGCTGCTCTGTTGTTCTTGTCCTCTTTGCTAGATGCCACCACCACTCAGAATCCCAGGGAAAATCAGGACGCAGGGTGTCCTTTACTCTGAGATCTCCCAGGGCTAACAACAGTTTGTGCCAACCCCTAATGGAGTCTCTCTCAGGGCACAAGCCACTTCTTCCTGCTCCTTCATTCCATCTTGGAATTCTCCAGCTCCAGCCCTTCCTGCTAGATGAACCTTAATTCTTAATTAATTACTAACTAATCTTCCTCACAACAATACTGGAGTGGTTTGCCATTTCCTTCTTCAGCTCATTTGACAGATGAGGACACTGAGGCAAAAGGGTTAAATTATTTGCCCAATGTCACATAGCTACTAAGTGTCTGAGGTTGGATTTGAACCTAAGTCTTCTTGACTCCAAGTTTAACACTCTTTCCACTGTGCCACCTACCTGCCCAACAACAACAAAAATGCATAGCAAGTGTTACACAAATATTAACTATTATTACTTTTGAAGAAGCAAAGAAACAAAAAAAAGAAGAAAAGGAGTTATATGTATAAAAATAGTAGTAACTCTATTTATGGTAGTAAAGAATTATAAATGGAAGGAGTGCCCATTGATTGGGGAAGGAATGATTAAATGATGGAATATTACTGTCCTGCAAGAAGTAACTAAAGGGAAAGTTTCAGAGGAAACTGGTAAGACATGTGATTTGGATTGAAGTGAATAGGACAAGGACAAGACAATATAATAACAAGAACATTATGAAGATAAACAACTTTGGAATTCTTGCAAAAATTTTCAGAGTCCTTCCTTGCTAGCTACTGCCCAAATAAGCCAACACAGGTTACCAAAAGGTATACTGCAGTTTATTTATCCATTTCAGAGTATGACACACTCCATCAGTAGGTGATGGGAATGTATGTCTCACAATTGCATGCATGATATATATATATATATATACATACATGTGTACATATACACATACAAAGAGATAGATAGGAAGGTAAGTAGGTAGGTAGACAGAGAGATAAATAGACAGATAGATAGATGGTTGGATGGTTGGTTGGTTGGATGGATGGATAGATGGATGGATGGATGGATGGATGGATGGATGGATGGATGGATGGATAGATAGATAATCTCTCCCCTTGAGCTTTATTCCCAGAGTTTGGGTAAGATAAAGTAGGTCACACAGACTGGATAAGGTACATTTTTAGCAAAAGAAAAAAGAAATTTAAAAAAGGAGGATAGCTATTTACAGCAGACCAAAGAAAACAGTATCATTTTTTAATCAGTCAATTAATTAACATTTGTTATGCTCCTACAATGTGCTTGATTAAGTAGGATAAAGAGAAGTGGGTGAGTTTTTGGAACTATTCAAAGTCCTATGAGTTCTCTTTTGGTACCAGCAAAATGATTGGAGAAAGGGTGTTATTGAAAGAAACATTTAGTACCCTCATTTTCACACAGAAAAAAATATATCACAAAATGCAGTCAGTTATGTTCTCCCCCAAATTTACTTTTGACAAAAGACTTAGGAATTCAATGGCCAACTTTGAAACCTGAGCATCAGGGATGAAGCATATGAATCTCCTGACAGAGAGACGATGGGCTCAAGCTACAGAATGAGACATATGTTTTCTAGACATGGCTATAGAGGGAGTTTGTTGTGCTCTTCAAGGCAAATTTGTTAAAAGGGTTTTGTTTTTCTTTTCTTTTCTCAATAAAGGTTGGGGGAAGGGGAGGGAGAGAAAAAACAAATGCTTATTGATTAAAAAAAATCCAAAGCACGGAAGGATTGTGTTTCTTATATTTCCACTGAGAAATGGCAATTGAGCACGGATATCTGAAGACAAAGGGGTTTAATTAGTTGACAAGCTTTACTGGTCTTCACTGTGTGCCCAGCCTAGTACTTGATCATATTATGTGAGAAACTAAAACAGTCATGAATGCCTGCTTCAGTGAAGTTCCCAGCATGCCTTTCCCCCAAATGATTATTATAAATAACTATTTTCTATTAATTTATATGTACATGCTGTTTCCCTATTCGAAAGTGAATTCCTAGAGGACTGGGATTGTTTCTGGCATACAATAGATGCTTAATAAATGTTTGTTAATTCATTGATTTGGAATTATATATCCTTTGTCAGATGATGCCAAACATTAAATGGTCCATAAGAATCTCTGCTGACTACATATTAACTTAGAAAACAACATTTTTTTTAAACCCTTAACTTCTGTGCATTGACTTATAGGTGGAAGATTGGTAAAGGTAGGCAATGGGGGTCAAGTGACTTGCCCAGGGTCACACAGCTGGGAAGTGTCTGAGGCCGGATTTGAACCCAGGACCTCCCGTCTCTAGGCCTGGCTCTCAGTCCACTGAGCTACCCAGCTGCCCCCTGAAAACAACATTTTAAATATTAGGTTTTATTGTATTTTTATTCTGTCCACATTTCCCATTACATTCTAATCTGGTTGGGTTGTGGCATGCATGTTTGACCTCTCTGGAATCTTTAACTTGGAGTTAAGAAGACCTGAGTTCAAATCCCACCTTATTCCTTTTCTTTTCCTTTCTTTTCCTTTTTTTAAACCCTTAACTTCTGTGTATTGGCTCCTGTGGAAGAGTGGTAAGGGTGGGCAATGGGAGTCAAGTGACTTGCCCAGGGTCACACAGCTGGGAAGTGTCTGAGGCCAGATTTGAACCTAGGACCAAGTCCCACCTTATTGGCTGACCATGGACAAGCCACTTAGGGTCTCTGAACTTGTTTCCATATCTGTAAAATGGGGATAAAATTACTTGTAGTACCTAGAGTTCAGAGTCATTGTGAGGTTCAAGTCAGTTCACTGATTGCATTTTGCAAACTTTAAAGCAATATATGGCCATCCCTTCTTATTTTTTGAACCCCCTAGCTCACCCCTCTGCCTACAATGTGAGCACAGTCCGTGGTGCTGACTTAGCACAGGCTCACTTTTTCTTGCAGATGAGCACCAACTGAGCAGTCCACAGGTTGTGCAATGAGTTTGCCTTGCTCTCCAAGCCCACAGCACCAGATGTGCTGAGTGAAGGAGTGAAGGTGCCCTTTGGCACTGCTGGTGTTTGCTGATTGTGCTGAACTTGGGCATGTGACATTAACTCTTGGGGCAGAGTCATGCAGGTAGTGTTTGACTCTTAGCACAAACTTCACAAAACATGCCCGAAGCCAGCAATGGAGAGTTCTTCCCTGATATCAACTTGTAAAATCTATTTCAGTTGTTGGGATGATGGAGAGAAACTGGGGCACAAGAGCTTATTTGGGAGGTGGACTCTAGGACATGGTAAAGTCAATGTTTGAGAAGTTGCCACTGGTGGGCACAAGGAACTCCTGGGCCATTAGACCCAAGAGTTGCTCATCTGGAAGTTTGATCTGGTAGGTTTGGTAGGTAAGTGCTATCTGGTCATTTCCAATTGAAGTGAATTATTCCTAACTGGGTGCTAAGCTCAGTTGTTTCTAGCTGTTGAAGAGTATGTGTACTGTGCTTTAAGGAAGAGAGGATTTGAGCAGGTGAAACAAGGTCTGCAAGATGCAGGGAAAAGATTCTAGAATGTGGGAGAAGATTGGGGTTTGAGCTGGGTCTTTCTCTGGTGTGACCTGGAGGGACTGGTTGCTTATCCTTGGTGGCTGTTTCTACTTTGATTTCTCATCCTACCTGTTACCTGTTGAAGATTTGCTGTTGTTCGCTGTATCCTCCTGTAATCCTGACCATATGACCTTCTGATCTGTAGGATCAGGTCTGGTTCCTTTCTGAATCCAGGAACTTTTCCCTTTCCCTTGAGCCTAACTGCTCAAGACAAACTAACTGAAATACCATCAAAAGGGGGGTTGGTTTAATGCAGCTTTAGTTAGAGTAGGACTGGGGATCTTTAGGTCAGAGAGGCTAGGCTTAGTGTGAGGTAGGAATGACTTTGAGGACTTCCCACAAAGGAACACCTTTAGATCTGGGGTGTGAGTTAGAGACATAAGCATTAGGGCTACCCAAATTCCTTCTAACCTTTCCCTTTTTAATTAAATCAACTTTTATTTACTATCTTAGTGGTCTCTGTGTGTTACATCAGGACAGGCTCTACCCGGACAGGGATCTGTTAGGCCACAGTCAACCTACTGACACTGGCTCAATTCAATCCCATCCTCCAAACCCCTCTCCCTTTTTACAACTGTCTGTATGCTTTCTAAATGATAGTGCCCTGGATCCAAGCCTCAGTGGCCCCATCCTGGTTATTCTGATCTGAGTTGATCCTGCCTGCTTTCTTTCCCCTTAGAGCAATAATGTCAAACTCAGTAGAAACCCAGGTCACTAAATTGTGTATGTATAAGGATCTTTTCTGGCATCATATTGACTTACAAAACCACATATTAATATTGTCTATGTGCTATTGTATTTTTTTTGTATTGTTAAATATTTCCCAATTCCATTTTAATCTGATTCAAATCCTGTTTGACAGTATTCTCGGTCTCATGTTTGACACTTTTACCTTATAGATTCACCTAGCCCAAGCCGGTGAAGCCTCAGTAGGGAGGCTGCCCAGCCTCCCTCTAAATTCTAGAGGAGCTGGATGAGAATTACAAGTGGGAAAGTTAATTTAAAAGACAAAAGTAAGGTGAAAGAGTTCATTTGAGAGCCCATTCACTGGCTCCATGGTTCTATGCATATACAATGAGATGCAAATGAAGGGCAATGCTCCCTTGGCTTTATGAGAATTTTTATGGAATGCAAAAGATTCTTGAATAATAGTTTAAATATTAATAATGTAGTAGTGCATTTGATAACTGAATAATGGAACAGAACAGAATTCTTCCACTGAGGATGTTCAGAAGCCATTGGCCCCTAAAGCTGGGGGTCTGCTCCTCTATTGCTACTTATCCATCATCATCCTCATTTCCCTCTTTGTTGTTACTGACTTCAGGATCACTTTATTCACCACCCATCATTTAGTTCTTCTCAACAAAATTTTCATACACATTTATGAGCCCTGTGCCAAATGTAAACTCTGGCTAAGGCCGCATTCCTTCAAGGAGCTTATAGTCTAGTGAGGGAGGCCAGAGATCCATACAGATAATTATAATGCAAGATAAGGGCATTAGCATCTTCTTTTTCAACTTTATCCTCTTCATGACTACCATAACTGTCACCATTATCCTTGTCATCATCATCTTCATTGTCTCCATTATCTTCATCATTGTTGTCTTTGTTTTCATTATCATCTTCATCTTTGTTATCACAATCACTTTTAAATCATCATTAATGTTTCATCTTCTTTATTATTATTTTCATTGTCACTATCATCACCATCACTTTTGCTTGCATTACCTTCATGACTTTCCTCCTCATCGTATTCATGATCTCCTTCATTTTCATTCATCCTGTATCATCTTCATTGCCATCATAATCAATGGCTCATTTCATCTTTATCTTCTTTATCATTGCTATCACCATCATAACCATCTTGATCTTCATCACCTTCATCATTATCACCATCATCATATTCTTCATTTTTGCATCACTTTCTTTACTTATTTTATAATCGCCCTCATGTCATATCACTCTACCATTTTGTCATATCCTCACCATTGAGCAGGTTCTACATTTCTTTGTAGGCAAAAGGGGTATATCAGGAAATATCCTACATCTCCATCACCGCCGTCACTTTCCTCAACTTCATTATCATTACTCTCATGCCATATCAAGGCCATCTTCACATCATCACCATTAGGCAGTTTCTACCTTTCCTTGTAGATGAAGGGACTATGTCAGGAACTATCTTTCCTGGGAGGGATGTGAAGTCCATACTGGCTTAAAACATTGAGTTATAGCTTTAGTAGGGTTAGAGCACAAGCTTCCAGGGTATAGGAGAAACTGCCAACTTGGTTGAGTTCTCACTTTTTCAGGTTCAATAATTTAACACAAAGTTTTTCATACTTTTACTAATAAGAAGAACCTAACAGATATGATGCCCCTTTCCGTGTCTGTAGCTGAATTGCTCTCTGTCTGAAACCCGCCTGGAGGTGGCGTTCCGTGCCTGGACAACTTCTGCTTGATGTAGTCTGCCATCGTTATCAACATGATATATCCCAGCTCCCATTTCCCCAATCCCCGATGCTTCCTGCTGTGACATTACCAGCAACTTGGTTAATACCATCTTTATTCATTTTTCATACAAATTAATTTTGCTTCAATAAGTAGGTCTTCATGATTATGACCCATTGCAATCAGGGCATTACTTCTAGCCAGCTGAGTGTGGATTCATCATGCCCTTGGTTTTAAGTCTCCAACAGAGCCAAGAGGATGCTTACAGGAAAGTAATTCTGATATATCCCCTGGAACATCACCACCAATAACAACAACAGCAATAAGTACAACCTCTTCTAGATTTATATAGTGTCTTAAGTATTTAAGTTTAGGTTTGCAAAATTCTTACAAATATTATCCCATTTGATCTTCACATCAACTCTTGGAGTAGGGACTACTATTATCTCCATTTTACAGATGAAGAAACTGAGACAGAGAAAGGTTGAGTGACTTACCCAGGCTCACATAGCTAGTAAGTGTCTGAGGCCAGACTTGAACTAGGGAAGAGGAGTCTTCCTGACACAGTATTGATTCTAAGATGGAAGGTAAGGGTTAAAAAAAAATGAATTACATTTTACTAGGAAGTAACAATTTCTGTGACATTTTACTAGGAAGTAACAACACACTGATCAGTAAATATAAGGTAATTTTTTTGGTGGGAGAATCAAGAGGGACTTCCAGTAGGAGGCATAAACTGAGTTGAGCTTTGAAGGAACATAGGGATTCTGATCTTGGGTGAAGTGGATAGACCATGGGACCCTGAGGCAGGAAGATGAGTCTTCCTGAGTTCAAATCCATCCTGTGATCCTTACTGGTTCTGCTATCCTGGGCAAGTCACTTAATACTGTTTCCCTCAGTTTTCTCATCTATAATAATAATTAATGATAATAATAGCACCTATTTCCCAGGGTTGTTGTAAGCATTCGTTGAGATGACATGGAGTGCTTTGCAGAGTGCTTGGCACATTTATTCAGTCATTTTCCAATCATGTCTGGCTCTTTATGACCCTTTTGGGGCTTTCTTGGCAAAGATACTGGAGTGGTTTGCCATTTCCTTCTCCAGTTCATTCGACAGATGAGGAAACTGAAGCAAACAAGGTTAAGTGACTTTCCCAAGGTCACACAGCTAGGAAGTATCTGAGTCCTGATTTCAGCTCAGGAAGATGAGTCTCCCTGATTCCTGGTCCATCACTCTATCCATTGTGCCACTGAGCTGCCTGGAACATAGTAGGTGCATAATAAATATTTCTTTTCTCCCTTGTAGTCTTAGTTGTCTCAAGCCCAGAGAAGTTTTTTTAAATTTTTATTTTTTAGAAAAAATTTCCATGGTTACATGATTTTGTTCTTATTTTCCCCTTCACCTCCCCAAATCCCCCCACCCCCGTAGCCGACGCGCATTTCCACTGGTTTTAACATGTGCCATCTATCAAGACCTATTTCCATATTATTGATAGTTGCATTGGTGTGGTCGTTTTGAGTCTACATCCTAATCATGTCCGCATCAACCCATGTGTTGAGGCAGTTGTTTTTCTTCTGTGTTTCCTCTTCTGTAGTTTTCCCTCTGAATGTGGGTAGCCTTCTTTTCCATAAATCCCTCAGAATTGTCCTGGGTCATTGCATTGCTGCCAGTACAGAAGTCCAGTACATTTGATTTTACCACAGTATATCAGTCTCTGTGTACAATGCTCTTCTGGCTCTGCTCCTTTCACTCTGCATCAATTCCTGGAGGTCTTTCTAGTTCACATGGAATTCCTCCAGTTTATTATTCCTTTGAGCACAACAGTATTCCATCACCAGCAGATACCATAATTTGTTCAGCCATTCCCCAATTGAAGGGCATTCCCTCATTTTCCAGTTTTTTGCTACCACAAAAAGCACAGCTATAAATATTTTTATACAAGTCTTTTTAACTATGATCTCTTTGGGGTACAAACCCAGCAATGGTATGCCTGGATCAAAGTCAAACCCAGAGAAGTTAAAACATTTGTTCTGGGTCCTTCAGGTAGCATGTGTCAGAGGAAAACCTTGAACTCAGGTCCTGAGTCTGGCTCTTCCTCCACTGAATTTCACTGACAGTCTAGGAAGGTGGTATATGTGGGTGGATGGGAGTGCTTACATGCCTAGTCGAGGCAATTCTGCTTTATCCAAGAGGAGATAGGGAGTCATAGAAGGTTTTTGAGTAGGATAATGATCTGGTCAGATTTTTGAAAGATAATTTTGGCAGCTTGCAGGAAAGGTGGATTGGAGTCCTGGAGAGCCTGGAAGTACTCTTTGCCCAGGTGTTTCTTCATTAGCTTCCATCATGCCAGAAGGACTGAAGTTTTTAGTCTGCCTTTATCTGGCCATGCCCACCCATTCCCATATCACTTTGGCCTTCCTCCTCAGCTTTCTTTCTTCTTTTCCTTCTTCCCCTCAGACTTGTCAAAGCCTGGGCTAAGTGTCTCCACTGTCCTTGAGGTGACAATCTCAGGGCTGCTCCCACCTTCTGGGGATGGAGGGGGGTTGAGACAGTGGCATGTAGAGGGGGTGGAGGAGGAGAGTGGCGGATGTGGATGATTGCCCAGGACTAATTGTTTTTGCTGCTTCAAACAGAGTTAACATTTTGGGCAATGCTGCTTAACAAGCAGAAAATGATTATTAATTTCATTAGAATTAGGTGTAATGGCATTAATCGAGATGAAACTTTTTAGTAATGGATATCGAAGTGTGTGTGTGTGTGTGTGTGTGTGTGTGTGTAGATATTCTCAGATCCCTATGTCTGTTGGGGTTGCATCAACGTTGCTCTTAGATTGTCTGACTGACCTGGGCTGTCTCTTGTTGTTATGGGAGCTGAGAATGAGAAGAACTTTTCAGGGACTCTGGTCCTTTCTCAAATTTTACAAATGAGGAGGCAAGCCCAGAGTGATTTCCCCAGGATGCCTCAGCAAGTCAAGTGACAGAGCCAGGAGTGGTACCCAGGACTGGTCCAGAGAGCCGCCTTCTGCACAAGCTGGATAGAGATCTGAATCTGCCAATAGAATGTAAACTTACACTGCTAGTGAGCACTGGGACTGGAGTCTGGAAGGCCTCATTTCAAATCTGGCCTCAGACAATGACCCTGGTCAAGTCATGTAAGCTCTGTCTGCCTCACTTTCCTCAACTATGAAGTGGGGATAATAATAGGATCCCCCTCCCAGGGTGGTTGTGAAGATCAACTGAGATAATGTTGTAAAGTGCTTAGCATGGTGCCTGACACAGAATAGGTACTTAATAAGTGTTTATTCCCCATCCCAACTGTAATAATAGGATTATAAATATATTATTAGGATAGAGACTGACTGGATACTTTGCCTTGTGTCCACAAAGTATCCCAGTTCTCTTCCTTGAAGGAAAATCCAAGAGTGAATCTTCCTTCACTGGGCTCAGTGCACAAAATGTCCTGGAGACTATTGTAAGTAAAAAATATTTATTTGTCTTATAAAGGTTAAATATAAGGATTATAAACAGAGGATGCCTTAGCAACTAAGTGAACTAGATTTCTACCTACTCTTCTTTCATGGCAAAAATGAAATTCTTCTTGTCTTGGGAATTCACTCAAGCTACTCTATAAAACTTCCTTATCACTAACTAAACCCCCCAAACACTATCTGACTAAACTGACTCAATCCTTCTATATAAATTCAAGTATCTCTATATTAAAGTTGTCTCCAAGTCAGTAAAAACAGTGAGCCAAAATGCAGAGGCTCACTCAGCTGAGTGTGGCTCTGAGGTGAGACTCAGAGTCCAAGCAAGCAAGATCTTCTGTGATTCTTCTTCAAAACAAAATGTTCTCACAACAGTAGAGAGAAACTGGTTTCCTTCCTGGTGTTTCCCAAAGTTGGACAAAAAGAAAACTCCCAAGAAAGTTCAAGTTTTCTCTTTGTTTCTCCTCAAAACTAAGGCTATGATTGGAGAGAGGGAAAAGGTTGGCTAATCCCTGCAATAGTCAGGGATTAACAGACACTCCTTCACTCTCACATCTTCTCCTTCTCCTTTCATTCTAAGCCATGCACAGAATTCCCCACATGTGCGTTCCTTGAGACAACTTTCCAAGTCCTCAAACCTATAAAACTTATCTTATCAGATTATATCTTTTATAATTTCATTCTTATACAACCCTCCAAGCACGAACTTTATTTATCACGTTGTCTTTCTTAGTATTCCTAGTGCGGTGATGGCAAACCTATGACACACGTGCCAGCACTGACATGCGTAGCCATTTTCGATGACATGGGGCTGCATGCTGAGGATGAAACATTTGCTCTAGTGTAGTGTAGACACTCTGTGCATTATAGATGACAATTCTACCTATATTAACTTACCCATTTTGGTTTATTAAATACAGTTAGATATTACAATTATACATTTTTGTTATTTAAACTATAAATATTGCAAAATTATGTTTTTTTTTCTCAAAGTGACACACCACCTGAGTTATGCTTGTTTTTTTGGTGAATTTTTTTTAACCCTTGTACTTTTGGTGTATTGTCTCATAGGTGGAAGATTGGTAAGGGTGGGCAATGGGGGTCAAGTGACTTGCCCAGGGTCACACAGCTGGGAAGTGGCTGAGGCCGGGTTTGAACCTAGGACCTCCTGTCTCTAGGCCTGACTCTCACTCCACTGAGCTACCCAGCTGCCCCTTTTTGGTGAATTTTGACACACCAAGCTCAAAAGGTTGCCCATCACTGGTCTAGTGCTTAGCATAATATCTGGCATATGAGAGACACTTAAAACCCTTGCCCCTGACTTAGAATCAATACTAAGTATCTGGTCCAAGGCAGAAGAGTGGTAAAGACTAAGCAACTGGGATTAAGTGACTTGCCGAAGGTCACACAGTTAGGAGGTGTCTGAAGTCATATTTGAACCCAGGACCTCCGTGTCTCTGCGTCTGGCTCTCTATCCACTGAGCCACCTAGCTATCCCTCAATAGACACTTAAGAAGTGCTTCTTGGACTGGACTGTATCGTTGAGTGGCTACCCTTCGAATTTTCATATGTTCTTACATGTCTATATCAGCCTGGAAGGACCTGGAGAAATTACTTGAGAAGGGCTCTGCTTCATTGGGCTCACCCGGGTTGCACTGGGGGACTTTGATGATAATAATAATAATAGTTATTACTCTAGAATATTACTTTAGAATAGCAAGCAGCTATTCTGGCACTTTAAGTCATCCAAAGCACTTTACAGATGTTATCTTGTTTGATCCTCACAATAACCCTATAAAGAAGGTGCTATTATTATCCTCATTTATAGATGAGTTATTAGTCAATAAATATTGAGCACTTACTATGTGCCAGGCACTAAGCCAAGCACTTTTCAATATTATCTCATTTGATGTTGATAACAACGCTGTGAAGTAGGTGCTATCATGAAGTCAATTACAATTAAGGAAACTGAGTCAGACAGAGGTTAGGCTACTTACCCAGGTTCATATAGGTAGTAAGTGTCTGAAGCAGAATTTGAACTTAGCTCTGACTCCAGGTGCAGCACTCAGTTCACTATCCTATCCCAACAAACTACTTATAAGAATAGAATTTTCCTGTTCAGTCCTTTCAGTTCTATCTGACCCCATTTGGGGTTTTCTTGGCAAAGATCCTAGAGTGGTTTGCCATTTCCTTTTCTAGCTCATTTTACCAAAAAAGGGAACTGAGGCCAACAGAGAAAAGTGACTTGTCCATAACCACACAGTTACGAAGTGTCTGAGACTAGATTTGAACTCAGAAAGAGGAGACCTCAGTCTACTCATCTGTAATATGAATGGGTTGGACTCAGTGGACCCTGAGATTCCTTTCAATTCTATGGCTGTGACCTTAGATCTAGGAATCCCTGACACTTATTCTCCAGATGATCGTGGCCATATGATCTCTCCTTTCCAGGCTTTTTGTTTCCTCTTCTATATGTAAAAGTGGAATTATTGACTTAGTCTCATAATGTCTAAAGTAATATATAAGTGCCCATTTGAGAAAATCTTTGTCTTTGCACAAGATTCCCCTTCTCACGGGCCAGAAAACTTGAGTCACCCCAGGAATCTTCTGTAAGTTGTCTAGTCAGTTGAGAAAGGATTCATCCCCGAAATAGGAGCCTCTGTGGCATTCCAACAGAATCCTGAAGAGCAAAGGTAGTGCTGAGCTGAGATGGAAAAGGTAGATATCAAGAAGAGCCATTAGCTCTATAAGAATCTCAGAGCAGAAGACGCAGGCTGAGGGAAATCTCAAGAAAGCTGGGACCTTCCCCCAACCCTCCTTCCCAATATCTATCTATTCACAGTTACACAATCTGCTATTTTGTTACTCAATTTCTAGCAAAATGAGTTTTGCTTCTGCCACAAAGAAGCGAGGAGTTAACTAGAGAGAGATCTAAATGCAAAAGTCAGCAGAGCGCCTAATCTCTACCGACAGGTGAGGAATTTACGGATTGGGGGTTTGGAGCCATTGGATCGGAAGTTAGAACTTTTCATTGAAAATAAACTCCCTAAAGTAGAAGAGGAAGGAATCATGTGGTCCTTAGGGACATTATATTGCCCCCTAGTCTTTGAATGATATAATTATTATCACTGGGTTTTGCATGTGAAATGAGGATAATTCTCATAGTGGCTGGGTGGAGAGAGCACAGGATTTGGAGTTAGAAAGATCTGAGTTTGAATCTTGCCTCAGGAACTTACTAGCACACTTACTATAAGTCTCTTGACCTTTCAGCCTCAATTTCCTCATCTATCTAAGAGGGCTAATAACAACTATCTCATTGGGTTGTTGTGAGAATCTCATGGCATGGGGCAGCTGGGTGGCTCAGACCTAAAGACAGGAGGTCCTGGGTTCAAATGTGACTTCAGACACTTCCTAACTGTGTGATCCTGGGCAAGTCACTTAGCCCCCATCGTCTAACCCTTGCTATTCTTTTGCCTTGGAACCAATATACAGTATTGATTGTAAGATGGAAGGTAAGGATTAAAAAAAAAGGAATTGCAAGGCATAATATACATAAAGGGCTTTGCCATATGTTAGTTATTATTATTATTATTATTATTATTATTATTATTATTATTATTTAGTGTCTACTTTCTAGGATTGTTGTACTTTGCAAATATTATAATGCTACAGAAATCCATGCTAATTTTATTCTGTAAAGTGCCTGGTATAGGTGGAGTTGCTTAGGCCCTAAAGTGTGTGAAGCATCTTCTCTCCTCACTCCCAAAGAGCAGGTTGGGCAGCTCCCCAACTCGCTCACATCCTGAAGCCCTCTCCACTGCCTCCCATCCTATTCTTTAACAGAAAATATCCACCTCCTTCCTTTGCATTTATAAACTTGAGCCCCTTGAGAGATCCAGGAGAATTAAGTTTCAATTGACCTCCTAGACTTTGGACTTCAGAAAAGCTTTTTGAAAATTGGGGCTTTGGGTTAATTTGAAATTCAAATGGCCCTTAGTCAATCAGCTTCCTATGGTCCAGCAGGCTGGTGTGTCCCCTGGGGAGGCATCATGGTAGTAAGTAATTGGGCCTTTCATCCTCAGTACACATGGAGTTGCCAGTTCCTTCAGAAGATTATAGGCTTCCTAGAGCACGTTGTCAATACAAAAGATCTCTCCCTCTGGCTTAGGGGCCCCCAACCTTTAATTCAATTAGACTGGAGTGCCTTTGCCCCTCCTGGACTCCCCAAGGAGCTCTGGGCACTGTTTCCCTCATTGAAAGGTGACAGGTTAATCCTCTAAGGTGATATCCTGTGTACCCCCAGCTGGACAGAATTAATGAGCTAAGTGAGGAACAAAGGGAGACTGGCCAAGGAGCCCTGGGAACTGGCAGGATAGAGAAGGAAGGACTGGCTGCCATTTTGAGAACTGATATGGACTGTAGCAAATACACTTATTGTGTTGATACTCAGCTGGCCTGATGTGCTGGGGCATAAAGGGCTAAGACAGAGGATAAAACTGGTTGGGGGAGTAGGGAAGCAGGTTGGAAAAGAGGCATAAATTGTGGCCTTCACTTAATAGATTTTATCTATCATTTAAGCATTTACTGTGCACTTAAAACTGTGCTAAGCTCTGGGGACACAAATACAGGCAAGCCAGGCAATTCTTACCCTCAAGGAGCTTACATTCTAATGGGAAAAGGAAACACATAAAAGGGAGCTAGATAGGTGATGTGGGGG
This sequence comes from Gracilinanus agilis, assembly GCF_016433145.1. Lineage (NCBI taxonomy): Eukaryota > Metazoa > Chordata > Mammalia > Didelphimorphia > Didelphidae > Gracilinanus > Gracilinanus agilis. Next base: position 741,411,116 of record NC_058130.1, on the reverse strand, counting down.
AAAAACTTCCTAATAATTAGAGTAGTCTCAAGGTGGACTGGATTAACTTTGGAATACCAGATCTGGGAGGGCCCTTAGAATGGGGGATTCCAGAGCTAAGAGGGTCCTTAGAACATGGAATATCAGAGCTGGGAGGGGCCTCCTAAGTTGCAATGTCAGGATAAAAAAATGGACCTTAGAACCCAGAAAGACAGAACTAGAAGAGACTTGAAAGATCATCTAGTCAAGTTATTTCATATTATTGATGAGGAAGCAAGGGCTAAGGAAAGGAAAATGACTGCTCAAGGTCATCTATATAGTAGGTGGCAGAGCCTGGATTCAGACCAAGGAAATCTTTCTACCATATTGGAAGACAGTCCCATCAAAATTGAACATGAGCCATTTCAGGGGCCTATGGATGAGAAATATCTCTGTTTGAAATAACTTCTGGGGAAGTTATTAATAAATAATAATATTCCACTCATGGACTGGGAGTGGGGAAGTGGGGCCCTGATCCCTCTCTTGATATTGAAACTAAAATGAAGTGATTGTCTTATGAGCAGAGAAGGTGCTGAGAGGAAGGTGAAGCCTTTTTCAATCTCTCGATCAATCAATTAACTAAACAACTATTTATTATTCCCTTTTTCATATCCAATCTCTTGCCAAGTCTTCTTGTTTCTATGTTCATAACAGCTCTTGTATATCTCTCACTTTCTCCTCTGACTGCTACCCCCTGGTGCAGACCCTTATCATCCCACACTTGGATTACTGCAAGAGCTGCTGGTGGGTTTGCCTGCCCCAAGTCTCTCCCCACTGCAATTCATCTTCTATCCATCCACTACTGATTTTCCTAAAACACAGTTTTGACCATGTCACTCCCTTACTCAATTAAGTCTAGTGGCTCACTATTGTCTCCAGGATTAAATATAAAACCCATAGTTATTCAAAGCCTCCATAACCTGACCCTATCCTTTCCAACACACACTAAGATCCAACAACTCTGGCCTTACTATTCCTCAAATAAAACTTTATCTCTAGGGGGCAGCTGGGTAGCTCAGTGGATTGAGAGTCAGGCCTAGAGACGGGAGGTCCTAGGTTCAAACCCGGCCTCAGACACTGCCTAGCTGTGTGACCCTGGGCAAGTCACTTGACCTCCATTGCCCACCCTTACCACTCTTCCACCTAGGAGCCAATACACAGAAGTTAAGGGTTTAAAAAATGTTAAAAAAAAAAAACTTTATCTCTAGACTGAGAATTTTCACTCATTGTCCCCCATGCCTGGAATATTCTCCTCATCTTTGCCATCTGGCTTCTTAAGCTTACTATTTTCATATTCTACACGAAGGTTTTCCTCCCTCTCTCCATACCTCCCTCCCTCCTTCCCTCTTTCCCTCCTTCTCTTCCTTCCGTCCTTCCTTCCTTCCTCCCTTCCTTTTTCTTTTCCTTCCTCTCTTCCTCTCTTCCTTCCTTCCTCCCTTCCTTTTTCTCTTCTTTCCTCTCTTCCTTCCTTCCCCCTTGCCTTCTGCCTTAGAATCAATACCAAGTGTCAGTTCCAAGGCAGAATAGTGGTAAGGACTTAAGGCCAGATTTGAATTTGAATCCAGGACCTCCCATTTCCAGGCCTGGCTCTGTAGCCGCAAGTCACCTAGCTTTTAGCTCCCCCTTTTCCCCAGTCTTTCTTAATTTGAGGGCTCTCCGTCAGAGATGATTTCAAGTGTATGTTGTATATATTTTCTTTGTTCAGTTATTTAAATATTACTTTCTCCATTAGACTGAGAGACTTGAAAGCAGGGACTGTTTTTGCTATTCTTTGGGTCCTCAGTGCTAACACAGTACCTGGCACAAAGCAGGCGCCTAATTAATACTTGTGAATTGATGCTTGATTAAGAGCCTGCTGTGGGCCAGGCACTGTGCTTGGTACTGAGATACAAGTACAAAGAATGAAATAATCTCTTACGTTTTAATGGGGAGAGGCAGCAAATGCATCTAAAATGATCTATGGTGTGAATAGAAAACTAATAAGGCAGCTAGATGGTATAGTGGATAGAATCCGGGTCTGGAGTCAGGAAGAGTTGAGTTCAAGTCTGGTTTCAGATACTTGGCTTAACCTTTGTTCACTTCATTTTCATCTTCCGTAAAATGGGGGAATCATAATAGCACAGAACTGTTAGAGTTGCTGTGAGAATCAAATGAGATAATATTTGTAAAGCACTAGTACCATGACAGATGTATTTTAAAGAGACATTCTCTCTGAGGCAGAGTGTAAAAAGGCCTGAACTCGAGGCATAGGGCACAACCAATGTGAAGTCACAGAGATGGAGTATTAAGCATGAAGAACAGAGAGAAGGCTAGTTTAGCCGGACTGCTGAGTACAGGAGGGAGAGTAATGCCCAACAAGTCTGGAAAAGGAGGTTTGGAGCCAGCTTGTATAGGCAGTTTCAAAAGCTAAACAGTTTATTCTAGAATTTATTCTATTTAGTTTATAATTTCATTTCACATTTATTTATTTATTTAATGTTTAGTTTATTCTAGAAATATTCTAGAATAAAATTATTTATTTTATCCTAGAACAGGGATCCTTTATTCCTCATCTTCTCTGGATACATTTCAGGGAGTTTAAATTTGGATAGAAAAAAAATCACATCTTTAGTTTTACTAACATCTCACTGAAAAAAAATTAAACTCCTTATTTTCCTTCCTAATAACAACTCTAGGACAGAAGGACAAGGGCTGGGCAGATGGAGTAATGCAACTTGCCCAGGGACTCACAGCTAGGAAGTGTCTGAAGCCAGATTTAAATCAGGAAGACTCTAACCACTAGATTACCTAGATGCCTCCTCTGACTGAATTTTAGCCTATATTTCAATTACCAGGGTCAAAAAAATCACCAAAGGAAATACCCATAGGTTCAGCCAGACAATCAAAGGGGTCCATGACACAAGAAAGATTAAGAACCCTATTCCTAGAGTCTAGAGGAAGCAATTGGAGTTGGTCAAGTAGGAGAATCCTATGGTTAGATCCTTCTCTGGGATTCCAGTATGTTTTGGCCCGAGAGTTGATTTCTCAGCCAGAAAAGAGGGATTGAACTCTCTCCCCTAGACAGGAGAGAGGATTTTGCAAATGGATTGCTTTCCAGGGTGGGTCTTTTGGTTAGTCTTGAGGAGGCAAAAGGAGGGGTTCTAACCCCTCCAAAGCTTCTCCCCTGAGAAGGACTCACAACTTCCTTGCTATAATCTTGGACAGCACATTTTTAATTACACTTTATAGAGATTTTATAAGAGCGGGCTGAATATCATTACTGATGGGGGACTATGATGACCAGACTAGATTTATGCTGGAGACAATTACATTTTACAAGCAGAGGCAGAGAGCGGAGGTAATTAACAAGAATAATGAAAGGACCACCGTTCCATAAATCACTGACAGAAGAGAGTAAATAGTAGACGGCAGGAGACCCTGAGCCAGGCTCCACCATCAGTCACCTGCTGAGATGCTGGGCCCCCTCACCCTCTCATCAGAGCTCTCTCCTTCTGCAATGAAAAGTCATCCAGATGAGCTCATCCCATGGATTCATCCTAGGAAAGAAGGGTGTTGGCAGAGCTTGGTCTCCTTCTCTGGAAGAGGAAATTCCAGAGGGATGTGTTGTTGTCCCTTGTGGGGCCATCCCACACCAAGTGGAACCCTTAGCTTCCTCTAAGACCCAACTAACATCCCATCTTATCCAGGAAGCTTTTCCCATCCCCTCTTCATTCCAATACCTTTCCTTTGCTAATTATCTTCTGTTGTTCAGTCATTTTTCAGTCCTGCCTGACTTATTGGAGGAATTTACCAGTTTCTTTTCCAGCTCATTTTATAGATGAGGAAACTGAGGCAAACAGATTTAGGTAACTGCTGGTGTCTGTAGCTGGATTTGAACTCATGGAGATGAATCTGATTCCAAGCCCAGTGTTCTCTCCAATGTGCCACCTAGCTTCCCTAATTATCTCCTATCTAGCCTATTTATGGCTGGATTATACATATTTATTTGCTTGTCATCTTCCCCATTAGATTATTAGCTCCTTGAGGTCAGAGATTATCCTTTACCTCTTTTTGTATCCTGATGCCTAGCATATAGTAGGTGCTTAATAAGTACTTATTGACTGATCCTACTATTCTTAGTTTCAAAAGATCCTAGAGCCAGGAGGGATTTTTGAGGTTATCTTTTCTAACATTCCTCTTTATCTACAGAAGGAATTCTTAACCCATGAACTTGTTTTTTAAAAATATTTTGATAACTGTATTTCAATATAATGGGTTCCTTTGTAACTCCACATAGTTTCTTTTATGGGAAGAAAAATGGAAATCAGCATTTACTAAACACATACTTAAACATTCTAGGCACTGGGGATGCAAATAGAAGCAAAGAGAAAGATAGTACCAGCCTTCCAGAGGGGCAAAGCGAGAAGACCACACAGAAAACATAGCTGAAAGGCATGAAAAAGAGGGTGAGAAATGAAGGCAGGTTGGTTAGTCTATGAAATGTAAGCTACAGGAGTATTGGAGAAGGAGATCAATGATAAATGGAATTCCAGGATAGGGAGGAGCCTGGCACTGAGGGGATTTCTAGGACAGCGATGGTGAACTTTTTAGAGATAGAGTGCTGTGCCCCTCTCTCTCCAGGGTCCACATGCCCTGCCCCCCTTACTCCACACTGGGAGGGAGAAAGTGCTCCCATTGGTTGCTGGGTGGAGGGGTGGGTGATGTGAAACAGTATAGTCAGGCGCAGTGGAGAGTGGGAGGGGAACATTTCTGCCCAAGTCCCTCTGCCTTTCTAGAAATGAATTCTAGGTGAGGGGTGCGGGGGAAGGGTGGCTGCTCACCCACAGAGAATGCTCTGCATGCCATCTTTGGCACCATGCCATAAGTTTGGCATCACTGTTCTAGGATGACCTAGCAGTTCATGATTCTGAAGTCCAGAGGAAGTCAAGAATAGGATGCTAGGATGCTAAAAATGTACACATTTAAAGTCATGATGCTCATAGGCTTCATCAAACTGCTGGAGTTGGGGGTGGGATGGGGGGTGGGCCATAAGATACAAAAAGGTTAAGAACCTCTGCTATGGCATACTGGACAAGCAGCCAGTCAACCTTGGATGGGACGGTGCTAATGACAGGGAAGGAAAATCCTTGCTTACTAAGACAGTTCATTTCATTGTTGAGCAGCTCTGACTATTAGGTTTTTCATATTAAGTTCCAGAAGCCCTTTCAATATCTTTCATTCATTGTTCCTATTTCTGGCCTCTGGAGCAACCCAGCACAAATGTGGGATGGTAGAAAGAGTGCTCTCTGTGAAGTCAGAAGATCTGGATTCAAATCTTGCTTATGATGATTGCTATCTGTGTAATCTTGGACAAGTCACCTAGCCTGCTTCCTCTTTTCCCTCCTAATTCTTTTTTTTCTTCCTCTTTTCTTTTTCTTCTTCCACTCTCATTTTTCCTCCTCTCCCTTCTCTTATTCCTCTTTCCTTCTTTCTTCTTTCCATCCTTCTTCCTTTTCTTCTTCATTCCCTCCTTTTTCTTTCTTCCTCTTCCTTCATCTTGTCTCTCTTCTTTCTTTCTTCCCTCCCAACCCCTTTCCTCCCCTTCCTGTCCCATAATGAAAAGACCAGCTGCCATTTCAGAATTTGACCCAGACCACTCCTATGTAGCTCATTTTTTAGAACCTGGGATAGTAAAGAGTCCATTGGGGGAGAGAATAAGGCTGGACTAGTGGCTGCCTCCACTGGCAGGTTTCTACCAAATGAGCAGTCTCATCATCTTTAGACGTCCTCCCTAAGAAATTGAGAAGGCCAAGTTAAGTGCAGAGCAATCATGGCCCGCAGCCCCCACCATCCTGCCTTGCAAAAATACCATATTATTTTTTTTTATACTCTCCCTATTGGGCTAGAGAGAGGAGCATTATGTTCTCATCAAGTGACTGACTTCTAAAGAGCACTTAGCTTAGATTTCTCAGCTTACAAAGTGAATGAGGCTTATTTCCATTAATTCTCCAATTCCCCCACCATCCTCCAAAAGGGAGGGAGATGACTTTAAAGTGGTACCCTTGCCTGTACAATTACCATATGATCACTGGGTCTTTGCTTCTCTCTGGCTTCGGATTTCTTTCTCCATTCAGACCTAATATGTTCTGCGGCTAGCTATGGAGTAGCTTGATCAAAATTCCAATGTCCAGTCTCCTTGCAGCAAGAGGGTGGGCACCCAGGCTGCAGCTAGAGAAGAGGAGAAGCCAAGCAAGGCTTGTAGCCTGGTGGAATTTCAGAATTGCTGATCCTGGCTGGACTGGAAGAGTTTCAGGTTCATTCAGTTCAGTGTCCTCATTTTTGAGGCAGAAACAGACCCAGAGAAAGTCAAAGGCAAGAAGGGTGCTGGGAAATGTTTTAACAACCTGTTCTTAGTGACGAAGAGGGCAGGGAGGTATTCAGGACACATTTTTAGGTTTAATCTGCATTATTTACATTTTCTCCATCACTTTCTTAAGTCTAGGCAATCAAGAAAACAATAAATCAAGCCCTGATTTATAGGGCTTGCTGATTTCCCAAGTATAAACACTCCTACTGATAGTTTAACCATTGGTTCTCTGGAGGAGGTCTGAATTGGCTGCTGGAGATCAGTATAGAGACCGAGTCAAGACCAGGATTTACAACTAGGGTCCTCTTTTCAGCTGATTCATGTGTATTTGATGAGGCAAAAAGCTGGAGGGGTACCCTTTGTCCAACAATTGAGAAATCTCTTATCAGTGGTTATCTTCTTTGATATGTTAAGGAACTGTCCAGCTTCTGCTTGAGCTCCTCCAATGTGGATTAGCTCACAACCTCCCTGGAACAGCCCATTGCACTTTTCCAGCAACTTCCTATTGTTAAACTTTTCCTCTGACATCAAGCCTACATCTACCCTCCATCATTCTGGGTTCTGTTTTCTCTGGTTTTCCTCAACTACAAAGTGATGGGGTTGGGCTCTATGGTTTCAGAGATCCCTTCTAGTTTTAAGTCTATGATTATTCTCTCCTGTGATTAATTTGCCCATGGGAAAAAGTCTTTTTCAAACTCTGGGTAAAGTCAGTGTCAAGTTTGATCAGGGAGCTCTCTAAGGCCCCTGAGGAGGGCTAGTTTGGGCCCTAAGCCTTCTGTATGAAGCTTTTTCTAGACCAGAATTAGGATGAGCCATCTTCTTAGTCCAACCTTGTCAGTAAACTTTCAATCAGAGCCCAGCAGATGGGAACACCTTTGTACTGAAATACAATGGAATTCTTCCAGAAGGTGCCTTTTATTTTCTTCCTTGTTTCCTGTATAGTTCTGGTACTGAGCAACAAAGGAGGTTTTCTGTGCCCTATTCATTCCCACCAGCTTTACAGAGGGGCCTACAATGCCCTGGAGAGAGCTCTGAATTACCTGTCAGCTAATTCTCTTGTGAGGTTAAAGTTAGCCCAGGAAAAGGGGATCCTGCACCCCCCACCCAGCTCCTTCAGTGTTCTCTAGCACATTTCTGGGGAGGAGAAGGGGGAAAGTTGGCTCTCCCTACATAGCCTACCTTGGGGTGGCAAAGGTGGTTACAATGAGAAGAGCTCTCACTACCTTTGTAGCTAGAGGACCAGGGTTCGAATCCTTTGTCTAATGTCTTCTACCTGTGTGACTTTGAGTAAATTCCTGAGCTTCATCTCTGGGCTTCAGTTTCCTCATCTTGAAAATAAAGGGGTTGGGCTAGATGGTCTCTGAGATCCTCTTTAGCTCTAGGCATATGATTTTCTAGATATCTAGATAGATAGATAAATCATGGCATTTACTATGTGCCAGGTACTGTGCTAAGTAAGCACTTGGGATACAAAGAAAAACAAAGAAGATACATAGACAGGAAGGAATACAGAAAGTTCCAGCATCTGAAGTATATAAAAGATGTGCTAAGTCCCCTCAAGAGTGGTCTACCCAGGAGGCAGCCAGGTGGCCCAGGGGATTGAGAGCCATGCCTAGAGACAGGAGGTCCTGGGTTATAATCTGGCCTCAGATACTTCCTAGCTATGGGACTTTGGGCAAGTCACTTAACCCCCATTGTCTAGCTCTTCCTGCTCTTTGTCTTAGAACCAATACACAGTACTGATTCTAAGACTGAAAGTAAGAGTTAAAAACAAAAACCAAAGAAGATAGTGCCAGCTCTCAAGGAGTTTACATTCTAAAGTGGAGGGAAAAACATACCTAAAGGGGAATTAAAAGAGAGGGGGATGTCTAACCCTTGCTGCTCTTGTCATAGAATTGATACCAAGACAGAAGGAAAGGGTTTTAAAAAAAGAGGGCTTGAATTGGAAAATGAAGGGATGCCCTTTGATTGGGGAATGGCTGAACAAATTGAGGTATCTATTGGTGACAGAATACTATTGTGCTAAAAGGAATAATGAACTGGAGGAATTCCATGTGAATTGGAAAGACCTCCAAGAATTGATGCAGAGTGAAAGGAGCAGAACCAGGAGAACATTGTACACAGAGACAGATACACTGTGGCACAGTCGAATGGATTGAAATTCTCTACTTGCAGCAATGCAAAGATCCAGGACAATTCTGAGGAACTTAGGAGAAAGAATGCTATCCACATCCAGAGAAAGAACGGTGGGAGCAGAAACACAGAAGAAAAACTGCTTGATCACATGGGTCAATGAGGATATGACTGGGGATGTTGACTCTAGGTGATCACCCTAATGCAAATATTAATAATATGGAAATAGGTCTTGATCGATGATACATGTAAAGCCCAGTGGAATTACTTGTTGGCTACAGGAGGGGGTGGGGGGAGGAGAGGGAAAGAACATGAATCATGTAACCAAGGAAAAATATTCTAAATTAATTAATTAAATGAAATTTTTCAAATTAAAAAAATAAATTAACAAAAGCCTCCACAAAAAAAGAGGGCATGGATAAATAGAATGTGTTCAGAGCAGGACAACGGAGATGGTCCAAGACTTTGAAACTGTGCCACATGAAGATCAGCTGGGAGAACTGGGGATGCTTAAGTTGGAGAAGAGAATACTGAGGGTGCACGGCACAGGACAGCTCTCTTCAAGTTTTTAAGAGCCACCATATGGAAGGAGGATTAGATTGGTTTGGCTCCAGAGACCAAAATTAGAAAAACTAGATGGAAATGGCAAAGAGGTAAATTTAGTCTTGATGTTAGGGAAATCGAGGAACAATGACAGCTGCCCCAAAGTTCAGGTAGGCAGTTAAGTTCTCTCTCCCTGGGAGTCTTCAAGTAAGAGCTGGATGGCCACTTGTCAAAGCTATTTAGAAGCTTTTTGTTCTCATGTGGTTTTGAATAGATGGAGTCTGAGTTCCTTTCCAATTCTGATGCTCTTTGAGTGTGTGAAGGAAAAACTTCCAGAGAAGCAAAGCTGTCCAAAAATAACAGAATTCTACCAACACCATAAATTTATAGCTGGAAGAGACCTTGCAGGCCATCTAATTCTGACCTCATCATTTTACTGATGAACAAATTAAGGCCCAGGATTAGCACAGGGTCTCAGTTTTTGGAAGGGGCATCAGAGTCCCAATCTTTTCATTTAACCGATGAGGAGGCTAAGGTCTACAGAAGTTAAGTTACACAGGTAACACAGATCAGAGGTAGGATTTGAATCTGGGGTCTCTGATTCTGGAACCAGTTTTCTTTCCACTGTACCAATAGGGAGCTTTCCATCCCTGGGATTCTACCTGCCCAATGACCATTGGATGGATATGTTATGAAGGGGATTCCTTTTCAGGCATGGATCAGAAGAGTTCTCTTCCAATTCTGAGACTCCATGATTTGGAATGACTCATTTTATAATACCAGCAGGGTTCTGGCAAATGGGGAAAGTAATATTTAGGACTGAAGGGAGCCTTCCTGATGTCCAGAAATGATAATTAAAAGGTGGGTGAGACCAGTCTCAGGTCTGAGAGTGGGAGCATAGAGTTGTTTGACCCTTGCCTTCTTAGTAAGAATCCCAGACTGATGCTACAGAAGCATCACATTTAGAAATAAGATTTCTAGAAATATTTGTTTGCTTTTGTTTTTGAATGCATCATATTGTTTTCTGAAATGGTGCTGTTAAAAACAAAGATTCAGTAGGAACTATTTGCACATATTGTTGGGATGGTTAATGAGGGATATTGAAGAAAATAATGTGGGTTGGTAGCAAGAATAAGCAGGGATTGGTGACCCTGGAGGAGGAGAACTGAATTCGCTCAGTTTGGCTGCATGAGATAAGTTCAAGTTTTAGCCCAAGTCCCACCTCCTTGAGGGGGTCTATCCCAGTCTCCTCCCTATTCTCCAGAGTCTTTCCTTAGGAAGATTTGTTCCTAATGCTGGATCATTTTTATTTCTAAATAATACTCTAATTGTATTATTAGACTTCTAATGGGACTTGGTAAGGTATTCTTCAAGTGCTTTTCCCTCATTCCTTTGTCCTGAGACTCCTTGGAATGTTCTCACATTCCCTGCCCCAAAGTGACTACTAAAATTGGGATAATTGAGATCGAGAACATAAGCTTGATTTTGTCTAATAAACAAAAACTAGTTTAGGCCAAGTGTGTTTGGGGGGCAGCCTGGCAACATTCTTGATCTCCCTTTGGGGTAGATGGGGAAAAGTCAATCAACCAGGCATAACTTGATTTCTGCATCTAGACCAGCAAGAATACAGAAATCCCACAGTCAGGGAGAGACTGGAAAATATTGGCTCGCCTCCTCATTAGGTATCCACCAATAAGAGATATCTTTGAAAGGGTTGAATAATATGCTTCCAGAGTTGTATTTAATGACTCAAGTTGCTGAATGAATTTGTTTTTGATTACTGAGAGAGATCATTGACTTATTAATTTATTAGTTATTGCTAGTCTGTCAATAAATTGATTTTTCTTACCCAGAACGTAGTATCTCAGAATTTTAATCATTAAACCCTTGAGAATTCTTCCTATTTATGCAGGATGTATACTGTATGTACCAAGTTATTTACAGTTTCTTCTCCATTAGAATATGAAGTCTTTGAAGGCAGAAAGCATATTTTTGCCTTTCTTTGAATTCCTAGTTCATAGTACAGTGCCTGGCACATAGTAGACACTTGAAGTAATAGCTGAAAGCTAGCTGGTCTAGTAGATAGAGTGCCTGGTCTGGAGTCAAGAAGACCTGAGTTCAAATTTGGCTTCAGAAATTTACTAGCTGTGTGGCCCTATACAAGTCATTTAACCTTTGATTGCCTCAGTTTCCAGTTCTATAAAATGGGGATAATAAAAGCACCTACTTCATAGCAGTGTTGTGAGGATTAAATGAGATATTTGTAAAGCATTTAGCAAAGTTCATTGCATCTAGTAGGAACTACCTAAATGTTACTTTTCCTCATCTTTATTATTATTACTATTACTATTATTATTATTATTATTATTATTAATTTTCCAGATTGGGAATTGGTGATAGACAGGAAATGGGAGTTTTCATTTATCTTTCTTTCTTTCTTTCTTTCTTTCTTTCTTTCTTTCTTTCTTCCTTCCTTCCTTCCTTCCTTCCTTCCTTTCTTCCTTCCTTCCTTCATTTCTATCTTTCCCTCCTATCTTGGAATAGATATCAGTTCCAAGGCAGAAGAGAAGGAAGGGCTAGGCAGTTGGAGTTAAGGGACTTGCCCAGGGTCACACAGCTAGCAAGTATCTGAGGCCAAATTTGAACCTAGGACCTCCAATTTCCAGGCCTGGCTCTCAATCCACTAGGGTACCTAATTTCTTTGCTCTATTCCTTTTTCCTTGCTGTCTCTCATGCCTGAGATGCATTCCTTGCTCATCTCCACATCTTGGAATCACTAGTTTCCATCAAGACTCATTTTAAGTGCCACCTTCATGAAGCCTTACCTGATACCCCCAACTGGCTGTGCCTTGAATTACTTTGCTTTTATTTTCTATGTCAGTGGAAAAGAACTCAGATGCCATCTATTCCAAACTGCATGAGAACAAAACCTTCCTCTAAAGAGCTCTGACAAGTGGCCATCCACTGAACCACCTAGCTATTCCAGCTCCTTCCCATTCTTGTGACACTGATAGGCCAGTATGAGGATGTTCATGGAGAGAGAGAACAAGGTTCTTTTGACCTTGCAATGGAGAGCAATGGAGAATGGGAGCTGGTGGAGGGTATCTATTGGTGAACACCAGACCATGCCTGGGATGTCAAGGTGAGATGGTGGGTAGAGGAGAGATGATGACTATTTGTTGGTTCTAGCCCATGCTATAATGTTTCTCTTCTTCCCTATTCAGACTGATTATCCTTATTTATTTGCTTATTTATTATTTTCTTGTTTCTACAACTTCTGGGAAGAAAGAATGCCCTACTATTCTTCCTAGTGAGGTACTAAGCTGCCAGTGTTTGGAAATTATATGCTTAAATTTTGTCATAATTCTTATGCTATTAAAACCACAATTAGTTGTTAATTAATTAAACTATAATTAATTGTGTTTACCCTTGCTCAAAGGAATGGGGAAAGGGGTGGATTAGAAACCCAGAAGGGAAAGAGATATTCATGTTTTGTTTTGTTTTTCTAGCCATCTCTGGCTGGGGACACATATAAAGAAGATAAGGAAAATTTATTAATTATTTTAAGAACTTCCCAGAGCAGAGAGAACAGATCCACCAAAGGTATCCTCTGATCCTCTAGGATTAAAATAAGTTTATTAATCATAGAAGATGGGTTAGGTCCCGCCATAGTTTTCTCAGTTATTTGAAAGGAAGCCATACCTTTAGCAGGGAGAAACAGGTAGTGGAGAGACTTGGAGAGAAATCCATGCCCCGAGGGAGGAGTGAATCCTGTGGAAGTTCTGCCCATCCATAAGTTTATGTGTGGATTAAGTTATTTACAGATCTATTTGTCTATTCACTCAACCATCCAGTAGGACTTCAAGAATAGATAAATTCATTCGTAGGTTTATTTCTTAAGGTGATCAAAAAAAGAAAAAAACCCTGTATGTTTTGAAATATTTATAGCAGCTTCCTTTGTGGTGGCAAAGAACTGGGAACTGAAGGGATGTCCATCAACTGGGGAATGGCTGAACAAACTGTGGTATGTGATGGTGATGGAATACTATTGAACTATAAGAGAAGACAAACAAGATGATCATAAAAAAGCCTAAAAAGACTTATATGAAATTATGCAAGTGAAGTGAGCAGAACCAGGAGAATGTTGTATATAGTAGCAATAATAATCTGATGACCAACTGTGAATGACTTAACTATTATCGACAAGGCAATGACCCCGGACAGCTCCAAGGGACTGGACAAAAAAGGTTATCCACCTCCATAGAAGACTAGACAGAATCTTAATGCAGATGGAAACATATCTTTCTTCACCTTATTTCCTCCATGAACTTTCCTCTGTTATAAACACTATGTGTCTTGTTTCTCAACATGATGAACCTGGAAATCTGTGTTACATGATAATATATGTATAACCTATATCATATTACCTGCCTTCTTGAGGAGTGGAGGAGAGGAAAAAACCAATGAGAAGTAGATTTTTGGATGTAGTGAATGTGAAAATTTGTTTCTCTTGGATAAGAATATTTATTATAATTTATTGAACATTCATAAAAATGTTATATATTATTATTATGTTACATGCTGTACTATATTATAGATATAAAAATAAATATTAACTTAAAAAAAGAATAGATAAGTTCACTGAAAAAGTATAGTAAAGGGCTAAGGACAGACACTTAAACTCAAGGGATAAAGATGGAAGAAAAGGGAGTAAGAAAAACATATCCAAAAAGTAGGAAGAGAATCAGGAGAGAGCAGTGCCCTAGAATATAAAAGGGGAAAGAAAATTTTATTTATTTTTCTCATTTTAATTTAATTCCTCCTGTTGTTATAACCCATCAATTCCCAGATATATGCTTCCCTTTTTCCAAAGACCCTTCACTTGTAACAAAGGTAAAAAAATTGATGCAGGGAAGAAACAATTCAGAAAAGAATTCCAAAAAACATCCCCCTAACATTGATTGTGACTGACATGAATACGATATTCTGTATTACAGAGATATAGTTTCTTAACTCTTCTCCATGGCCATTAACTCTTAACTTAACTCTCCATGGCTTAACTCTTCACCTTGGCTATTGTGGTTATGCAATATTCAGGTCCTTTTTGCAGTCATTTAAATTTATGTTTTTTTTTGTGTGTGTAATAATTGGGTACATGGTTTTCCTGGTTCTGTTTATATCACTCTGTTTCTGTTCATATACCTTCTCACAAATCTGTATCTTTGCCAAAATCTTGTCATTTTTATCTGGGCTGGGAGTCAGGAAAACCTGAATTCAAATCTAGCCTCAGATATTTACTGGCTACAAGACCCTGGAAAAATCATTTAACCTCCTTTTGCCTTAGTTTCACCATCTATAAAAGAGAGGTCATAACTTATGTAAGGATGTTGTGAGAATCATTTTAGATATTTGTAAAGGACTTAGCACAATGACTGGCATGCAGATGATGCTATATAATTGCTTATTCCCTTCCCTCTCTTCCATGTGGTCTATGATCCAGCTATATTTGCTTCCTTGAGCAGGAAATCTTATCTATAAGCCTTTCTATAGACTATCACCCAAGTCTCAAATATTCTGATTCCTCGTCTCCATCTCTTGGTTTCTTTTGCTTTCTTTAAGATACAACTCCAATACCATCTAAAAGAGTCTGTTCCCAATCTCCCCAGCTGATAGAGCCTTTCCCTCTTAGATTATCTCTCATCTACTCTGTATATATCTTGTATGAGCCCAGTTATTTGCACATTGTCTTCTCCATTAGAATGTACACCCCTTAAGGGCAGGGACAGTGTTTTTGCCTTTCTTTATACCCCCAATATAAGTGCTTAATAAGTAAATTCTTCTGGACTGGCTGGCTCTTTAACTTCATATTTTGTTTCTTATGGCACAGGAACAGTTCATTACATTCACATATCACAATTTATTTAGCCACTTCCCATTTTGAGGGCATCTGCTTTGTTTGCAATTCATCGCTATCACAAAAAGTGCTGCTGTGAACATTTTGGTAGGGAGGACAATTTCTCAAGGAGAGGATGGTCAATGGTGTTAAATGATGTAGCAAGGAAAAGAAAGATGAGGGCTCAAGTAAGCCAACTTCTGAAGAAAGAACTGTTCAAGAGTGAAATAGGCAGCCTCAGGAGGGAGAAAATTCACTCGTACTAGAGATCTCCAAGCAAAAGCTGGTAAGGTTTCAATCTGCCATTCATGGGGTCCAGAGAAGCCTTTTTGATTGTCTGTACAGTGAGATTGAGAGTGCCTTTAGCAGCACAAGCCGTCCAGAGCTTTTGTCAGTCTCTTTAATTGTTGTCTTCTGGCATATTTCATTGTTGTTGTTCAGTCCTTTTAGTTGTGTCCAACTCTTCGTGATCCCATTTGGGGTTTTCTTGACCAAGATACTAGAGTGGTTTGCCATTTCCTTTTCCAGAACATTTCAAATATGAAAAACAGAGGCAAACAGGGTGAAATGACTTGCCCAGGGTCACACAGCTATGGATTTGGACTCATGAAGAGGAATCTTCCTGATTCTAACCCCGGTGTTCTATCCACTTAGCTTCTTAGCTCTTGGTGTAAATCAGCTTTTATTTTGACTACTTTGATGATGTCTGATTGTCTCTCTGGTGAAACATGATACTGTAAGGGAGAAGCTTTGGGCCCTTCTTCCTCTGGAGCTGACATGTACCTTCATGAAAACTGGTTCTCTGCTGTGGGTTTTGTTCCTTTTTAGAGGAAAGGACTGGAAGGTATGATCCTTTGAGTTTCAAAAAGTTAGGAGAGCGAGCCATCCTGGTGTCTGGCTTTAAGGATATGGGAGTCGAGTACATGCTGAGTTTTACAGCCAACCCAGCAACACCATTCCAGGGATCAAGGAGTGATCTACAGAAGAACCTAGACAAGATGAGACAAGGTCTTCTCTGGAAATCATGAAATCAAGACACATCTGGCTGTGAACTTTGTGGGACCGACGCTATGTAGGAGCTGTGCTAAGTCTGAACTCACCCTCCCCAAAGGCCAAGAGAGCACAAAGGAGAGAATGTGCCTCTGAGATATTGGAGCAATTTTTCTTCTTTTTTTTTTTTGGCCATATCTTCAAAGTGAGTATCCCTTTGGTTAAATGGAACTAGGACACCAGTTACTGGTGGCTAACAATGGGGGAGACGTTCCCAAGTGGGTGCTTTAGCCAATGATATTAGAAAGGAGTTGTTCTAACTCCTGTTTCAAATCTCTAGGACCACGAGGGGAAGATATAGCCACTTGGCTCTGGTAGAGTTGTCCAGAGAATGCTTACTATGTCTACTATGTAAGAGTGAAAATGAATATCCAAATACTTCAAGTATATTTTATAAAGTTTATTTAGAAGCCTCAGTAAAAAAGGAAACTTCCCAGACTGCACTCGCTGGAGAAGAGGGAGCGAGGCTGGGGTTACACACAACTTATAAATAATATGTGAGTATGCAAACGTGGATGAAGGGAAAAGGATTCTTGGCAATGTAGTTCAGGGGTACAAAATTTTCTAACTACACAACAATGAGGGTCTCCATTATCTTTTTCTCCTCCTTCATTCTTCCTTAAGCTTACTGCTACATTAGAAAATTCATTCACACTAAAGTGAAAATAATTGCTCGTGGCTTTGGCCTCCCCAAATTTCTCTGTATTCCATTAAAGGCCAATGTCATAATCTAAAAGAATGACTCTCTAGGAGTCATCCTAGGTCTGGAAAAGCCTCCTTGCCCCTATTTGCTTTCTGGAGGTCAGGGACTGTCTTTTATTTTGCTTTGCACTTTTAGTATTTAGCAGAATGCCTGGGACACAGAAAGCATTAAAAAACCAAACAAACCCTCAACTTCTATCTTAGAATCAATGCTGTGTATTGGGTCCAAGGCAGAAGAGCAGTAAGGGCTAGGCAATGGGGGTTAAATGTCCAGTATCACACAGCTAGGAATTGTCTGAGGCCAGATTTGAACCCAGGCTGGCTCTCCATCCACTGAACCACCTTGCTGCCACAACATGATAAACTTCTAATAAATGTTTACTAATGTTTCTAATAAATGTTTAATAAATATGAACCTTCCCTCTTCAGAGGCCATCTAGCCTGACTTCTTCATTTTACAGAGAAGAAAACTCAGAGAGGATAAAGGACTATTCCAAGGTCACAGGGGATATGTGCCAGAACTTGGGTGTTCTGATACCATTCCAGTCCTCTCTTTTTAGCATCAGGCTACATCATCAAGATGTTTCTCCATGGTCTCAGGAAATTGAGGTCCACTCAGTCCTGAGACCATAGTTTTACAGCTAGAAAGGACATTAGAGTCCATATAGCCCAATCCCTTAATTTTAAAGATGAGGGAACTGAGGCTCATGGAAGTAAGGCAAATTGCTTAGGACTGAACAGGTGATATTTGAACACACAATTCATGTGTTTTCAGATTCCAAGTCCATGCTTTCCCCAGAGAATCTACTTCCTCCTTCCTCCTTCATTCCTAGGGAGGCATTAGGGTGGATCTAAATCAATCTCTTGTGAGGCTTCTGAATGGAGAGGTGAAAACTTGGAGGGTTTCTTGGAAGAGGAGAGAGAGAGAGAGAGAAACCTGACTAGTCATATAATCTAGGTATGACTGCTTTCCTTTTGATACCTCCATCATGGGGGAATCTGATAGGAATGTGAAATTGAAAGGGGCAGGAGAATAAATCATTTTGGTCATGACCTGCTAATCCTTCTTGCTTAGAACAAGGCGGACTTGATGTCCCTACCTATGTTTTGGGAGATTCTGAGTCTGAAATAACTATTGCATTTTAAATAAAGGCTGAACTGACTGCAGTGAAGGGAGGAAAAGTTTCATAACTCAGTAATTTTTCCTTGGGGAACAGTTGCTCCATTTTATTAGAAATAAGTAGTTCCTGCTGTGTCTCCAAGATGTGTGCAGTGGTCCAGCAAGAGGGCCTGAGGCAGAGATGAGAAGCTTTCTACCACCACTTAGTACAGGGCTCCCCATTCTTCTCACTGTTCTGACATCTAGGAGGAGTGTTTGCCATTTGGAGACAAAGGGAAAAATACTTGAGTCAGGTCTGCTCTCTCGTTGGACCAAAATCACCTTCATCAGTCATCAATAATTACTTATTACACTTTTACTAGTGCTAACCTTGGACAAGTCACCTACAAGGTGGCACAGTGAATAGAGATCTGGGTCTGGAGTCAGGAAGACCCAAGTTTAAATCCAGCCTCAGATACTTAGCAGATGTGTGAGCTTGGGCAAGTCACTTTTAAACTTAGTCTGCCTCAGTTTTCTCAATTGCATCATGCGTATTATAAAAGGAAAATTTCACCAAATGAAATAATATTTGTAAAAGTATTTAGTGTTGTGTCTGACACATGATAGGTGCATAAAAAATGCTTGTCTCCTTTCTTTAGCTTCTCTGGACCTCAGTTCTGTCATTTGGATGGGGGTTGGACAAGATGGCCTCTGAGATCATTTCTAGCTCTAAGGATGGCTCTAACTTTAGCTATGAGGGTCCTTAGAGAGCATCTGGACCAACCCATCTTTCTCCTATAGAGGAAGAGATTGAAGTCTATAGTAGATAGAGTTTTAGGCTTGTCAGGAAGACCTGACTACATGGCTAGTCTGAACTTGGGTCTTCTGATACCATTCCAGTTCTCTCTCTTTAGAGTCATGTTACATCTTCCAGATATTTCCCCACAGTCTTAGGATCATAATTTTAGAGCTGAAAGGGATTTTCTATTGTAAACAATGATTTAATAAGGTTTTGCTCCTGCGCTGATGAACTAGTCCCAGACACATATTCATTGTGTGCCCAGGGCAAGTCATTTAATCTTTGTCTGCCTCAGTTTCCTTATCTGTTATGAGTTTCAGGGTTGTTGTGAGATTCAAATAAGTTACTACTTGTAATGTGCTTAGCATATTGTCTAGCACATAGAAAGTACTTAATAAATATGTGTTTCATCCCTACTCCTTGAATTCTCCCTATTCATATACTATAGATCTTCTAAGGTCCAACTCCAATTCCACCTTTTCCATGAAACTTTTGCGAAGATATTAGAATATCCTACAGACCACCGTGTCAGAAGGAGGAAACAGGTAATGGCACAAGCTCTCCTTAACCACTTCCTCTTGAAGTAACCTCTTTTTTCAATCCACTTTTATAATGCATCTTCTCCATAAAACCTCTTGATGTTTACCTTATTGTAGATGGCATAGCATTTATGATACAGACAACTATTGCATTATCCATGTCAGGTTATATTCTTAGAAGAGGGTTTGTAAGTAAATATGATGCAAGTTAAACCTGATTTTCTGTCATAAACAATGATTTAATGGGGGTTATGCTCCTGACCTGATAAAACCTAAAGAGAGAATGAAAATATAGTTGTCTGGAGTTCTGTGAATCTGATCAGAATGGTTTGAAACTGGAAATAGAAAGGGAGAGAGAAAACTGCCACCATATATCTGCCGCAGCAGATACTGCTGAAAATAGCAGGCATAACAGAAGAAGAATAATATCAACAGAAAGGGCCATTAATTCACAGGAGACAATATCCAGAAGAAAGCCAGCAATAAAACCCAAGGCCTCAGATGTCTTCGTACAAATGCTCCAAGTATGGGTAATAAACAAGGTGAATTGGAGATCTTAATGTAAAGCTTTGAATTTGATGTAGGCATTACTGAAACTTGATGGGATCAGGTTTTAGCGATAAATGGAATATGACTCTGGAAGGATGAGCTTTATTCAAAAGGGACAGAACAGAGAAGTGGAGTGGTGGAGTAGCATTGTATATTAAGAAGCTATACTAATGCATGGAAATTGAGAACCAGAAAGGAGAAGCATGGAGAGAATGTGTGGGTAGGAATCAATGGATGTCCAATCAACCCATTGTTGTTCAATTGTTTCTGATACTTGGGGTTTTCTTGGCAAAGAAATTAGAGTGGTCTACCATTGCCTTCTCCAGGTCATTTTATAGATGAGGAACTGAGGCCAACATGGTTAAATGACTTACCCAAGGTCACACAGCTAGCAAATGTCTGAGGTCAGATTTGAACTCATGAAGAGGAATCTTCCTGATTCCAGGCCCAGCACTCTAACCACTATACCACCTAGCTGTCCCATATTCCAGTTAATAAATTTGTCCTGTCAAGTCAGAGGCCAGACTTAAATAGGAAAAAGTATAATAAAAATGTGGCCATAGGAATATAATTCACATGTATAAGGACCTAAAATATTAAGTGAATAAAGGTGTTTGGGGGCTTTGTTAGTTTAATTTGAAAGTCAATTGGAAGAGTGACAATATAACTATAAGACAGACATATGCTTCTTTTCTGTAGAAAAGCTGTTTGATGCATCTTGAGGAGAGCTGGAGGTAAGGCATAGATTGCTTCAAGAAGCTCTAAGGCCCTGGTAGGACCTTTTCTTTGGTCTCATGAACCTGATGTGCTGGGAATTAAGAGAAATATTTCTAAAACTGGGGGAGAGAGGAATTAAAAGAAAAAGAGGTTATTTATTTTATTTTCATATTTTATTCTTGTTACTTAATGGACCTTAACATAACAAATAATAAATGTTTGTGAATCTCATTGCTCACAGGAAGTAGCAGGGGAGCAGATGTTCCCAAGTCTAGAATCCCAAGTGACCATTGAAGGAAAGATTAAACTGTGTCTGGATGAACCAAGAATTAAGATCCTTTAGGCATCAATATACTAATTATTCTTCTTTGTTCTAAATACTAAATATTAACATTTACTAACATTGATAATTGTTCTTCTTTGCTCCAGATATCCTTTCCTCTTTGAGGGTAACTGTATTCTGCTGTATTAGTTAGACCATATATGGAATATTGAGTTCAGTTCTGGGAGCTGCATTTCATGGAGAAGTATCTAGAAGAGGGGGATAAGAATGGTGAGTTATTTCTATATGAGTATCAGGTGAAGAAACTAGGAATATTTAACTGAAATAAGAGAACATTTGGTTGGATGGATGGAGAAGAAAGGGAAAGGAGACAGGAATAAGCATTTATATTGCACCTACCATGTGCCAGGCAATGTGCAAAACGCTTTTTACAAATATCTCATTTGCTCTCATTTAGACATGATAATTCTTTTCAAGTATTTCAAGGTCCATCAAGGAGAAGAATGAAAAGTTATTTTCTTTGGTTCCAGAAAACAGAACCAAGAGAAATGAGTGGAAGTTGCAAAAAGACAAAATTAATTTTGATATCAGGAAAAATTCCAAATGACGAGAGTTCTCCAAATGGAGAATGGGTTGCCTTGGGAGAGAGTGGGCTTTCCCTCACTGAGAGTTTGCAATCAAAGACTTTACTTGTCGAATATACCATGGACATGATCCTTGTTCAGATAGGACTTGGACTAGAGGGTCTCTGAGATCCCTTCCAACTCTGAGATGTTGTGATTCTGTTGCTGTGAGCATAGATTTTTGTGCTGGAAGAAATCTTATTTGTATATTTTGTGGAGGCTGGCATTTCACTTTTTACTCAGTCCCAATAACAATATTTCTAGTTGGAAGGGATCTCAAAGGTCTTATTGAGATCTCCTTCTGTGAACCTTTATGATGACAGGATTCAGAGGGGACATATGTATCATCTTTCCCTGTTTGAATGGAAGCCATTTATCATTGTTTTGCTCTAGCCTCAGGTTTGTGTGTAGGCTTTTGATCTTACTCTGGGCTTGATCAGTTCAGGCACACTATGAACAGCAGACTGCCCTGCCCTGGGGCTCTGCCTTGAATTTTGGCAAGGGTCAGCCAAACTCCTTCAAGTCAGCACCTTGAGTACTGCCCCTGCCAAAGATGGAGGGGGGCAGCTCTAGGTCTACTATCTACCCCAAACTGGTATCTACATCCTCACCACAAGCAGAGGCTAGGACTCCTGTTCTCATTCTGGGCCAATACAGATCAGTTTGTTCAGCACAGAATGACCTCGACTGGAATTCTGGACCTTACTGCAGGTTTGCTTGGAACTTTAAGGGATGTGCATTGTGTTGGACCACTATTAGCTCAGGCAGGGTATCAGGGTCTGGATGTTGGCTTGTACCCAGTTTTAGAATCTGGCACAGTAGATGTGGAATGTGTGTGTGTGGGAGTGGCTTGCTGTTGGCTTGCTCCTTACTCCTTGCTGTAGCCTCCTGTAGTCTGTGTGCCCCTCACACCCCAATGTCCCAGATATTCTCTGCCTACCTTTCAAGTTGTTCTCTTCATAAATGTTACTTCACTCTCTCTCCTTGCTGGATCTTTCACTCCTGTATTCATTATGTGACATTATTTTAAGATTGGTTGGAGAGGATTTTCATGGTGGCTTCAAGCTTCCCTGCTTCTACTCTGCCATCTTGGCTCTGGACTAAGCTTTACCCTTTATCAATGTTCATTTGTGCTTATCTTTTTATACTTCTCTTCACTCCTATGTTTGTACTTCAGTTTCTTTGAAGCTCTGGTCTTTTCATCAGGAATACTTAGAAGTCTTCTATTTCATTAAAGATCCATTTTTCTCTTGTAATATTATGCTCAGTTTTTTGATGTTATTCTTAGCTATAAACCCATATCTTTTGCCTTCTGCAATATTGTATTCCAAATTCTCTGCTCCTTAATAGTGATGGCTGCTAAATCATATGTGATTCTGGCTGTGACCCTTTGGTACTTGAATTCTTTCTTTTTGGCTGCTTGCAGCATTTTTTTCCCTTTTACCACAAAGTTTTGAATTTGGGTGATGATGTTCCTGGGGATTTTTATTTTGGGATTTCTTTCAGGAGGTAACTGGTGTATTCTTCCTATTTCTACTTTGCCCTCTGATTCTAAGGGATATAGAAAGTAGGCTCTCTTTTCAGTCATGTTGTTTGGATAGTCCAGTGATTCTTAATTTTTTCCTCCTTTATGTGTTTTCCAGGTCAGTTGTATTTGCTATAAGATACTTTACATTTTCTTCCATTTTTCAGCCTTTGTCTTTAATATTTCTTGTTGGCTTATGAAGCCATTGGTTTCTATTTGGTATCTGGTCTATTTTAATTTTCAGAGATTTTGTTGCTTGGTCAAAGTTTTGTAACTCTTATACCGGGTTGTAATTACCTTTTCAATTCTTTCTCCCATAGCACTCATTGTGTTCCATACTCAAGCATTCTAGTTCTATTTGTAAAAAACATTTTAAACTCTTGCCTTCTTTCACAGGAATTTGAGTTGAGCTTGTGCCCAAATTGTGTGTTAATCTGGGGCATTACTTCTATGTGTTTTGGAGTTATTCTCTTCTGCCTGCATTTGTGTATTGAACATCCCTGTTAACATAATAGATCATTATGTAGAGGGTCTTTTTTGTTTGCATAATCTTTCAGCCTACTTCCTGACTCTGGATTTGAAGGTAGGACTGGGCTCTCCCTCACTGCTGGGGGGAAGGTCTAGGCTTGTCTGGTTATTCCTTTCTTGGGTTATTAAGTATTATTTCAAGATCTCAGGGATGGGCCAGGGAGTTTCAAGCTTTTGGTACTCCCAAAGGGGTCTGATCCAGGGCAAAGCCTAATTGTTGTCCCCCTTGTCTGAGTTCTGCAAATTCCTGATCTGGGTCTGGGTCTATGCAAGAGTAGATGATATCCCTATCAGTCAGATGGAAAGTTCAATTGGTTTGAAGTGGCAGCATTGTATGTTCCCTTTTGGTGTGAGTTCCTAATTTGCTTGGGCTAGATGCTGAAAGTGAGACCCTGCTCTGTGTCTGAGGAATGAGCCTCACCACTGCTGTTTCTGCTGCTACTGCTTTATGAACTTCCTCCTTTCTTAGGACATGGTCCAAGTCCTCCCTTTCCACTGTCCTGGATCTGCAACTGGAGACTGGGTGGTGAATGACAAAGCTTCTAGTTAACATTTGTTCCTCTCTCAGTGCCCTGATGAGGATATAAAGGTGTTCCAGCATGGCTCTGGGACCTCCTTTTGTGCAAGTGTGCAGCCTCTCCCTGGTCACCATAGTGTTCCATTGGCCACTTGCTCCTGCTCTAACCCTGCCCCTTGTCTGTAGAACTTCTTGTCTTTCTCCCTTTGCCTACTCGGGCTAGAGGGAAGACTCACTGTGACTTTTTTTCTGTCTTTCTCCTACAGGATATAGTCTGGTGCATTTTATAGATATGTTTAGAGGTGTCTTTGATGAACATCAGCTGCCTTGCTTCCTTATTCTCTGCCATCATGGCTCCACCCCAGTCCTATTTGTCAGAAAGGCTCCTGCCCTAGGAAGTCCAGGGCTCAACCTGGAGACCATGAACTCTACTTGGCTGAAGGGGAGTAAAAGGTGTTTGCCAAGTTCTTAAAGACTCTCAGATAATAGGGAAGACCTATTCCCCCCAGTTCTGCCTCTCCCTGGGCCTCAGTGTTCATCCTGTTAGTCTAAGGGGTATGTTTCATCCATTTAGAAGTTCTGAGCCCCAACTTACCAAAAACCCTCCCAGGCTGATTTTGCTTTATATCAATGATTTTTAGATATGTGACCTTGGCAAAATGGCATTACTAACCTCCCTCCCTCTCCATAGTTATGCTTATATATATCAAAAGCATATTATATACATAATACATATAGCTTATATGTATATCTATCTATGTATCTATGTATTTCTCTCTCTATATATATATCAATGTCTCTATGTATCCATGTCGCTCTCTCTATCTGTCCATCCATCCATCCATCTACCTACCCACCCACTCATCCATTCATTCGTCCACCTACCCACCTGCCCAACTATCCATCCATCCATCCATCCATTCATCCATCCATCCATCCATCCATCCATCCATCCATCCATCCATCTCTTCTCTCTCTCTCTCTCTCTCTCTCTCTCTCTCTCTCTCTCTCTCTCTCTTGCTACAGTCTTTTTGCACTAATGGGAAAAAGAACACGAGGAAACATCTTGGTAGCATACCCATAGCTCCTCCCAGGCTCATGCTGCTCCCATGTAGAAATTTCAAGAGAGAAACAACTTAGTTGTTTAGTTTTCCAATTGTTCTTTCTGAAGGAAAAAGAAAGGTGTAGGAAATACAACACAATTCCTAACTGATATTCTAACCAAGGCATCCAATAGGGCCAGTCATTAGATGAAGGACTCAGGGACTCTTCAGCCTGGTCTCAGCTCAATGTGTGGAGCATGGTTTTGGGAGAGGCATCTATGTGGACAGAAGCTTCTATGGTCTGTGCTTGTCTGTTGTGCTGTGGCTGGCTGGGACCTTTGTAGTTTATTTTCCTGGCGGATCAGAGGGATGTAGGCAAGGACAAGCCAGACATGGCTCTCTCCTTGTTTCTCATCTTCTCCTTTGTCCTTTTTCTCCTCTTGACCTTATCTCTGGCATCTCCCTGTTGGCCTTTGTGCCTGCCATATTTTATTTCAGAGTTATTGTTGGGTTCTTTCTGCTGTGGTTTAGCTTCATGGACACTCCATGTGTCCGCTTCCCTCCTCCCACTGTCCCGCTGAGCAGACACGTGGAGCTCCTGTTTCATCAGTGTGCAAAACCATTGGACACCTCTGCTTACTTATCTCTTTTGTTCCCTTGCAAAAGCCTCATGTCTGGGCAAAGATAGTCAGGAAGTTGGCTCAGCTCGTCCTCTCGTTTGACTTGTCTGAGGCTCCAAACACTGGGGTTGCTTCTCTGGCTATGTGCTCAGCCCGCTGCTGCTCCACTCCCTTTGCACTTGGGAAAACTTTAACAATATAATATGGGTCACTGCCTCATGGATGCAGTGTGGCTTGGAGCCTGACTATCTCATCAGAGTGCCCAGGAAAGGACTCTTGTACGTCTTGAAAAGTGATCTTCCAGGAACTTTCTCCTTGTTTTAAACAAGTGAATTTAATGTGCTAAATGTCTTGGATGAGAACCCACCCACCAAGTCTTTTGGCACTGATAGGAATAAGAGAATGAATAATGGGACAGCTTTGTTTCCAGGGTGTGTCAGCTCTCCCAGATCAGTGGCAGAGGAAGAGACCTAGGGAAGGTCTCATATAGAAACAGCGTGGTATAGGGAAGAGAGTGCTGGACCTGGAGTCAAAGGATCTGGGTTTGAATTCTGGTTCTGTTACTACCTGTGTGACCTTGAACAATTCTTTTAACCTCTCTGGGTCTTAGTTCCTCATTTGTAAAACTAGGAGTTGGACTAGATGGCCTCTGAATTCCTTCCTGAATCTAATTCAATGAATAAGGCATAGCTCCCTGAATCCATTCTCCTCTACTACAAAATATCTGTCGCTTTCACCTGCCCTTCACACTGCCTAAAGTCTTCCCTTTGATGTTTCATTCCAATGGGGAAAATCCTATCCTCCTTTTTGTTGTTTAGTCATTTTTCAATCATGTCTGACTTTTTGTGACTTCTTTTGGGATTTTCTTGGTAAAGACACTGGTTCGACTTTTCCTTCCTCAGCTTCTTTTACAGATGAGGAAACAGAGATAAACGGGGTAAAATGACTTGCTCAGGGTCCCATGACTAGTGTCTCAGGCTGGATTTGAACTCAGGTCTTCCTGACTGCAGGCCTAGCACTCTATCCACTGTGCCACCTAACTGCTAAATTTCCTTGCTAAATTCCTAAAACAAATTACCATTATCTTTATCTTTAAATAATATATCAGATACATTTCCTCCCCACTCCTTCCCAGAGAGCATTTCTTGGAATGAAGATTTTTAAAAAAGAGGGATAGAAAGTTCAGCAAAACAAATCAATATTTCAGAAAAGTTTTATATTACAAATACTGTTTCATACCTCTAGTTCCCCACCTCTAATGGTAGGAATTTCTAAGCTCCTTTTATGAATTCTTCTCATGCTTTGAAGGAGTTCCTCTTTTGGTCTCCAGCACTGAAATACTCTTTTAAAAGGGCACTTAAAGACCATCTAAAAACTCATCTACCTCAATTCAAATCTGGCGTCAGACATTTCCTAACTGTTTGACCTTGGATAAGTCACTTAGCCTGTCTGTCTGCCTCATTTTCCTCATCTGTAAAAAAGACCTGGAGAAGGAAATGGCAAACCGCTCCAGTATCTTTGCCAAGAAAACCTCAAATGATGTCACAAAGAGTTGTTCATGACTGAAATAACTGAACAAAAGACCATTTAATCCAAATCCTTCAATTTTTAGGGTAGGAATTTGAAGTTCAGAAATTTGCTCTGGACAGAGTTTACTTATCAGAAATTCTTTACTGGGGGGCAAAAACAATTTTGAGGGCAGCAGTGCAGAGGACAGTCTGATTGTGGTGCGGTGATGGATTGAGGGGCACAGAGGATTGTCTGACTTCAGATACAGAGGCATTAATAGTGGGGTTCATCCCTTATAGTGTCTGACCTATGGCTGCATAGAATTGGGGGAGGGAAGGAAGTAGATCTAAGAAGAGTACAAAAATTTTTGACCCCTGTTGGTGGTGGCCTGGGGTTAGCTAGCAGGCTGCCAGAGGGTAGTATAGACCACTGAAAGTCTGGAAACTTTGGGATTGGAAGTCTCCAAATTTCTAGAAAAGGAAACAAGACTTCTTTCCTCCTTCCAGATGTCGACACCTTTGTATGGAGCCCTGATCGCCCCACCCTGCTTAGGGCTCATGGAGCTGGTAAATGGCAAAACAGTGATTTGAATCCAGCTCCTATGATTCCAAATTCTGTGCTCTTTCTTCAACACTGATCCTATGATGACCTTAGTATGAATGAAGTCTCTCATACTTTCCCCTTAATAAGGAACTGAGGGAGCTAAATTGAGAAGCTCACTCTTCCCATGGACTCAGTGTCTGTTTGTGGGAGAGTGCTTCCTAGATTTATAGAGAATGTTTTATAGCTACTGTTTTTACTATGTCATCTTAGTAAATGCCTTTTTAAAGAGCTAATTATGTGCACTGACTGACTTAATGAGGAGCACACCAGTAGGGGATTGTGAGCTTATAGTGTGAGGAGGGCAGCCTCACAAGACCACCCCAAGAATCTGAGGTAGCAGCCACCCATTTTGTGGGAGTACTAATTGGGGGAGTAACTCAGAGGGGGTGCTATTTTTTATCCTCAGTCCTTAGCACTTAGGTGCCTAATAAATATTTGTTAATTTATTGATTCATTAAAAAATCTGTTCAATATAGGATTGGAAGCCTAGAAGGATGAATGTTATTGAATTCATGTAACAGTCAAATCAAATTAATCAGTCAGTAAGCAATTATTTTTCTTCTAAGAAAACCTTACCTTCCATCTTAGAATTGATACTAAGTATTGATTCCAAGGCAGAAAAGCAGTAAGGGACAGGCAATTGGGGTTAAGTGACTTGCCCAGGGTCTTACAACTGGGAAGTGTTTGAGGTCAGATTTGAACCCAGGACCTCCCATCTTCAGGGAAGTTAGGACTTGCTCGGTGTTACAAAGGTAGTGAGTCCCAAGGGTGGGATTTGAATGCAGCACTGCTGTGACAGTCAGTGGTTTACTTTGTTTTTTTTTTTTCCAGAGATTTTAGCTATTACCATGGAACAAGGAAAGATTACTGTGCTCCCTTTGGACTGGACACCCCTGAGATTATTTTAAATGTTTCTGAAACAAAGCCACCTCTTTCTTATGTCCAAGAGAAGCATCTGTATCCCCAGCACCGATGTGCCAGCTGCCAAAGGGGTGATTTTGCATTCATGAATGTCTTCAAAGTGGATCGCTCTACTTTTAATGGGATTAGTCCAGTGGGGCTCATATGCTATTTATCCAGTTAGAGGCTCGATATAATCAAATTTCAGAGCTCTTGCTGCTGCCTTTACCAAGCAAAGCTCAATAATAATTTCCATCCTTTGTTAAGCGCTAATGGCAACATTGGTGCATCCCACGAAAGCCATTGTTTTAGAGTTTTCTCACTTATGAGGCTCACATAAAATCTCGCTGAATTGGAATTGTGGGTGCCCTTCCTTTTAGCGACTCTCCCTTGAAGCCTCTGACTGAGTCACTCTTCAATGGCTCCTCTTCAAGGGAGCCCAAACATAATCCCTTGACATTCCAGCCTTTCCATTATTTCAGCATCTGTCTGTGCTGTGTACAGGACTTGCATTTCAATCCTCGCTCTGCTACCCGGATGATTTGGGGCAAATTATTTGACAGTCGGTCTTCAGTTTCCTCAACAGCAAAACGAGGTGGTTGGACTAGATGCCCTCTTGGGTTTCTTCCAGTTCCAGATCTGTAATCCTGGGATTCTGCCTTTTCAGCCTTATCTCATATCCAGGAATTAAGTATGAGCAGCAGTATTAGTTTCTGGAGATAAGCTTATCTACCTTATAGGGTTATTACAGTGTCATAAGATCATGGTAATTGTATCTATAAGACACCTTTGAAAATATCTCATCCATATGTCCAGTCATACACTGGTCAATATAGACTACTTGTTATTCCCTCAGAGAATTTTTATGGTTTCCCACCTTCATTCTTTTGCCTTACACTATTACCTATACCTAGAAATCCTTCCCTCCATCAGAGGTGTGTTGCTTCAAGAGCTGACTGTTGCAGCATGAACATTTACACTTGGAAATAGGCAATCAGGAAAATAGGCAATCCTCCCTAACCGGGGAGTATTATTGCCTCAAGAGCTGACTGTTAAAATTTCAGCACGAGCATTTACACCTTGGAAATATGCAATCAGGGCTTGACATATTGTTTCTTGATTGTCTAGACTTAAGAAAGTGATGGAGAAGATGGTAATAATGCAGATTAAACTTACAGGTATGCCCAGGAGTTTTCAGAGAGCCAGTTGCTAAATTTTAATAGCACACCCCTGCCTGTAACCCCAATATGTCTTGCCTGTTGAAATCTTATCCTTCAAGACCCAGCTCAACTGTTACTTTCTCCATGAAGCTTTCTCTGATCCTTTTCAGAGAGATGTGATCTCTCCCTCTTTCAAGTTGCTGTAGATTTTACTCCTTTCTGTTTTGTTCCTTATGTTCTATTTAATTATAGTTTCTTATGGATCAGTGGGGAAAATAGGTGGTACAAAGCTACAGTTTATAGGCTCTGGGGGTGCCCTGTAGTTCCCAAGATTCCTAGAATGCTTGACACAATCCCTGGACCTTTCTCTTCTTCCTTCTCTCCACCTTCTTGGTCTCAAGGAAACATTCTTGCCCTGATGCCTATTCTGTCCTTAAAGACATCTGAGTGACAAACCCATCTACAACATATGGCAAAGTGGTATTCCAGCCTCTACTTGGAGATCATCAGAGAAAGGGAGTCAGGAATCTGTTGTAGCTCACTGGAATGGTTGAATTGAATTGTAAGCATGAGCATTTACACCTTGGAAATAGGCAAATGCTACACATCTGGGCTTGATTTATTATTTTGTTGATTGACTAATCTTAAGAAAGTGATGTAGAAAATGCTACTCACACCTTGATTTACTGGCATCCCTGGAAGGTTCTTGATTATTCCCCAAGCTTTTACATATTTGAATTTGTTTGGTATTGAGATAAATTAAAGAGTAGTGGATTGAGAGCTTGCCTTAAAATCTGGAAGACCTGAATTCAAGTCTTGCCTCTGACATACACTGGCTATATAGCTCTGGGGAGGTGATCTTGTCATAGTTTTGTGGAAAAAAAATCATTATTTTAATCATTAATTTTTAAATAATTATTTTTAATAAATGAACAGAAACAGAAAAAGTAGAGATGGGGACATGATAATTTTGTTACTACCTTTGAATATATACATACATCCTTTTTAAAAATGTATACACTTCTAGTCACACCTTTATAAAATCAACTTTCTTGTTTTTCTTGGTATATTGAATTGCTTATGTAAGTTGATTAATTTCACAATACAAAACACATTTTAAAATGTCAGCAAAGTCTAACTTTTCTTTTGGAAGAAGTTTCTTTTATTAATTAATTAATTTTTTAGAATGTTTTTTCCATGTTTACATGATTCATTTTCTTTCCCTCCCCTCTTCCTTCCCCACTCCCAGAGCCAACAAGCAATTTCACTGGTCAAATGTTGTCACTTGATACTTATTTTCATATTATTCATTTTGCTGCAGAGTGATTTTTTAAAAGCCCAGACTCCAAATCACATACCCATATATACATGTGATGAGTGGTGTCATATGTTTTTCTTTTGCATTTCTACTCCCATAGTTCTTTCTCTCAATGTGGATAGCATTCTTTTATGTAAGTCCTTCAGGAGTGTCCTGGCTTATTACATTGCTACTAGTAACAAGGTCTATTACACTGGATTTTCCTACAATGTTTTACTTTCTATGTACAATGTTTTTCTGGTTCTGCTCATTCCACTTTGCATCAGTTCATTGAGGTTCTCCCAGCTCATATAGAAAGTCTTCTTAACAGCACAATAGTATTCCATCACCATCAGACACCACAATTTGTTCAGCCATTCCCCAATCAATGTACACCCCTGCCTTTTCCAATTATTTGCCACCACAAAGAGTGCAACTATGAATATTTTTGTATAAGTATTTTTCCTTATTATCTCTTTGGGGCACAAACCCAGCAGTGGTATTGCTGGATCAAAAGGCACGCATTCTTTTAAAGCCCTTTGTGTATAATTCCAAATTGCCTTTTAGAATAGCTGGGTTAATTCACAACTCCACTAGCAATGCATTAGAGTCCTGATTTTTGCCACGCCCCCTCCAACATTTATTATTTTCCTTTACTGTTATGTTCACCAATCTGATAGGTGTGAAGTGGCACCTTAGTATTGTTTTGATTTGCATTTCTCTAATTATGAGAGATTTAGAACACTTTTTCATGTGCTTATTGATAGTTTTGATTTCTTTATCTGAAAACTGACCTTCTTATTGTTAACTTAACTTCTCATTGTCCCTGGCTATTAAGACAAGAATGTTAGACACAGGACTTACAGATAAGGATGATGAAAAAACAGATCCAGAATAATATATGGGTGTATGGGGTATTCAGAGAGGAGTAGCATCTCTGGTGTGAGGGCTTGAAAAGTCTTTTTCCACCTTTGGTGTCCACCTACCACTTAGTTCCTACCTGTGGCTCCAAGAAATGGTAGCATGACCAACAGCCCTGCCCTGGTAAAATTGTCTTGGCAGAGCTTGGTCATACATGAAAGATGCCAAGGTCATCTACTGCATCTTGGGTCATCACCAATCTTCTTCTCTTTTGTCTTGCTTCTGGACTTTGATGACTGTGGAAGAGAGAGTGAGACTGATGACTTTGTGCAATCTGACCAACTGAAATCCAATTTACTAGAAAGTTGAGACATTACCCTAAATGTCTTAAAAAAAATGAAAAATGAAGGATGAATAAAAAATATCAAGACATCCCATTTGATGATGAGGAAGATGGTTTCAGAAAAGTCTGGCAGGACTTATATAAGCAGATGCAAAGTGAAGTGAGCAGAATCAGAGGAACCTTGTACATAGTAATAGTAGTATTGTACAACGATCAACTGTGAATGACTTAGTTACTCTAATCAGTACAGTAATCTGAGACAGTTCAAAGGGACTCATGATGGAAATTGTTATCCTCCTCTGGAGAAGGAACTGATAAACTCTGAGGACTGATTAAAATATACTTTTTTCCACTCATTTTTTCTTGCCTTTTTTAGGGGCAACATGGCTAATATCAAAATATGATGTGCATGATTCTGTATGTATAATTGATATATTGCCTGCCTTCTCAATGAATGGGGCAGGGGCTGGAAGGAGGGAGAGAATTTGGAACTTGAAATTTTGAAAAATGAATGTTAAAATAAAGTATATTTCTAAACAAACAAACAAAAGAGAAAATCCATCTGATTTTGTCTTGTCAGATATAGCTCTTCTGGGGTTTTTCTCTTTTCCTTGTTGGCAGAGAGATATATCTCTTGATTTAGGCTTGGAGTTAGAGGCATTGTTCGTGCTCTCGGGGGCTGGACATCACCAAGATGGATATAGGTAATCTGACTTTCAAAATGCTTCATTAGCAGAAATATGATCAACTTTCTATTTCAGATACTCAGAGTCCTACATATTCTCACGTTAATGAAGTTCTATAATAACACATTCTAGGTTAATCAGGCCTATGAGAAATGAAAATTCATGGATTTATTGACTCTCCCTTCTGTGAATAATGATATAATTGAAACATATTTTATGCCTTTAAAAGCTTTTTTTCATCCATTATCCCATTCCTGCTGTGAGATCCAGGGTGGCATAGTGGGTAAGGGCCATCCTTTGAGTCAGGAAGACCCAAGTTTAAGTCTTGCCTCTGGCACAAAGCAGCCATGTGACTATTGCAATCATTTAATCTCTCAGTGCCCCCAGGCCACTAACTCTCAAAGGCTAAAAAATTACAAATGAGTCACTCACCTGCGGTGGTGAAGGGAATTTCCCAACTGCGACTTCCCTATATGGATGTGTGAACGCTGCTAATTCCCATTGACTCCTCACGCACACCCCAAATGCAAACTGTATCCCTGAGTTATTACTATTCCTATGATTTGTTCAAAGCCACACAGGGAAACAAGGACAGAGCTGGGAAGAGAACTCAATAGCCTTGGCTCAAAGGCCAATGTCTTTTTTATTTCAAAGCAGAAAATGAAGGGGTTGTGCTCAAGGACCCCCAAGGCCCCTTCTTAATCCAGAACTATGATGCTGTGCCCTTGTGTTAAGTGGGGAAGTGGTCAGTTTCCCACCTGCCTGGACATTTTCTGAAAGTAAGAACTGAGGCTAATGATTTGTTGGGAAGGACAGCTCCTGTACGTTGTCAATGGAATCTGCAAATTCCCTTGCTTCCTTCCTCTCTCCTCCCTTCCCCTCTCTTTGGACATCACTCACTTCCATGCTAAGCATTACACTAGGCTCTGGGCATACAAAGACAAGAAGGACCCAAGTTCTCCCTGCATCTTCCTGGGGATACGGGGAGGAATAGCAAATATATTAATTTTGTTGTTGTTGTTCAGTTACGTCCAACTTTCTGTGGTCCATTTGGGGTTTTCTTGGCAGAGACACTGGAGTGTTTACCAGTTCCTTTTTCAGCTCATTTGACAGATGAGGAAACTGAGGCCAACAGGATGAAGCGACTAGCCTAGGGTCATATAGCTGGTTAGTGTCTGAGGCTGGATTTGACCTCATGAGGTGGTGTCTCCCCAATTCCAAGCCCAGTGCTTTATCCACAGGGCCACCTACCTGCCCAAGTATACTAATAAGTATGTACAAAAAAGATCGAGGAAGAAAAGAACATTGATATCTGGGGGTAAGAAGGAAGGCTTTATAGAAGAGGTGAGATCTGCATTGAACTTTTTTTTTTTTTTTTTTTTTTTTTTTTTTACATTTATTAATATTCATTTTTAACATGGTTACATGATTCATGCTCCTCCTTTCCCCTTCAACCCCCCCCCCGCACCCC
>NC_058130.1:741376283-741376666 GCF_016433145.1 Gracilinanus agilis | reverse complement strand
CGTTCATGCAGTTGTTTTTCCTATATGTTTCCTCTCCTGCAGTCCCTCCTCTGAATGTGGGTAGCATCTTTACCATAAATCCCTCAGAATTGTCCTGGGTCATTGCATTGCTGCTGGTTCAGAGGTCCATTACATTCGATTTTACCACAGAATGTCAGTCTCTGTGTATAGAGTTCTTCTGGCTCTGCTCCTTTCGCTCTGCATCAGTTCCCGGAGGTCTCTCCAGTTCGCCTGGAACTTCTCCAGTTTATTATTCCTTTTAGCACAATAGTATTCCATCACCCGCATATACCACAGTTTGTTCAGCCATTCCCCAATTGAAGGACATACCCTCCTTTTCCAATTTGTTGCCACCACAAAAAGCGCAGCTATGAATATTTTCG
>NC_058130.1:741370469-741371284 GCF_016433145.1 Gracilinanus agilis | reverse complement strand
ACTAATTATTATTTTTATTGCATTATGATCTGAGAAGGTTACATTTATTATTTCTGCTCTTTTGCATTTGTTTGCAATGATTCTATGCCCTATTACATGGTCAATCTTTGTGAATGTGCCATGTGCAGCTGAGAAGAAGGTGTATTCCTTTTTGTCCCTATTTATTTTTCTCCACATATCAATTAGATCTAATTTTTCTAGGACTTCATTCACCTCTCTGACCTCTTTCTTATTTATTTTTCGGTTTGATTTATCTAGATCTGACAGAGGAATATTTAGATCTCCCACTAGTATGGTTTTACTATCTATTTCCTTCTTGAGCTCTGCCAGTTTCTCCTTTATGAATTTGGGTGCTATGCCACTTGGTGCATACATATTGAGCAGTGTTATTTCCTCATTGTTTATACTGCCTTTAATCAGGATGTAATGACCTTCCCTGTCTTTTTTAATCATATCTATTTTTACTTTGGCTTTGTCAGAAATCATAATAGCCACTCCTGCCTTCTTTTTCTCATTTGACGCCCAAAAGATTTTGCTCAAACCCTGAACCTTAAACTTGTGTATGTCCACCCGCCTCATATGTGTTTCTTGTAGACAACATATGGTGGGATTTTGGTTTCTAATCCACTCTGCTATTTGCTTACGTTTTATGAGAGAGTTCATCCCATTCACATTCAGAGTTATAATTATCAGTTGTGCATTTGCTGACATTTTCAAATCCTCCCCCAATTCTACCCCTTCTCCTTAAGCTATTTCCTTAAAAACCAGCGGTTTGCTATTAAGACCCTGTCCCTTATCCCCTCCCTTGATTGACT
>NC_058130.1:741370007-741370370 GCF_016433145.1 Gracilinanus agilis | reverse complement strand
TTATTTCCCAATGGATAGTTTAACTACTCTTCCCTCTCCGGGTTGATTACACTAAGAGTAAGGTTTGATTATTACCTCTTAATGCTCTCTTACTCTCCTTCTTATAATAGTATTTGTCCCCTCTCCCTTCCATGCCCTCTTTGTGTGTAATAAAATATTCTATTTTCTTATTCACTCAAGTTTCTCTTGGTATCCCCTGCTATTTACCCCCTCTTTCCCATCCCCCATGCCATCTTAGATTATTTAGTGTTCCACCCTCACCCTGTGAATTATTCTTCTGATTACTATAATAGTGAATATTATAATAGTGAATAGAGTTCACTACAGAGAATTAAACATAACATTTCTCTACATAGGAATACA
>NC_058130.1:741354133-741369908 GCF_016433145.1 Gracilinanus agilis | reverse complement strand
CGTGGTTGCAGGCCCAGCTCTCTTGCCTTTCTGAATATTGTATTCCAGGCCTTACGGTCTTTTAGTGTGGAGGCTGCCAGATCCTGTGTGATCCTGATTGGTGCTCCTTGATATTTGAATTGTCTCTTTCTGGCTTCTTGTAAGATTTTTTCTTTTGCTTGAAAGCTTTTGAATTTGGCAATAATATTTCTAACCGATTTCTTCTCTGGGTCGAATATGGTGGGTGTTCTATGGATCCTTTCGATGTCTATATTGCCCTCTTGTTGTAGGACTTCAGGGCAATTTTGCTGAATAATTTCTTTTAGTATGGAGTCCAGGTTTCTATTAATTTCTGGGTTTTCTGGAAGACCAATTATTCTCAAATTGTCTCTTCTAGACCGGTTTTCTTGGTCTGTCACTCTCTCATTGAGATATTTCATATTTCCTTCTATTTTTTCAGTCTTTTGACTTTGTTTTATTTGTTCTTGTTGTCTTGAGAGATCATTGGTTTCTAATTGCTCGACTCTAGCCTTTAGGGACTGGTTATCGGCTGTAATTTTTTGGTTTTCGGCTATAATCTTTTGGTATTCCTTTTCAATCTTGTCATTTCTGGTGTTCAATTTGCTTATCAGTTCATTTGATTTCTGAGCCTCGCTTTCCAGTTGCAAGATTCTACCTTTTAAGCTGTTATTTTCTTGCCAGATCTCTTCCATTTTCCTCAAAATCTCAGTTTTGAACTCTTCCATAGCTTGTGAGGAGTTTTCCTTATTTGAGGAGGGTCCGGATGCTTGTTTGTTCTCCTCCTCTGTTTGCTCGGTTGTCTGGATTTTCTCTGTGTAAAAGCTGTCGAGTGTTAAAGACTTCTTCTTTTTGTTATTATTCTTTCTCTTCTGAACCTCCTGATGCTGATGCTGAGTAGCCATCATTAGCCCAGCAGCTTCTCAGCTTTATCCTCGGGCTCAGTGTCTGTTCCCAATCTATTGGCTCCTGAGGTCTGAAATCTGGTTTTTTCCAAGGTCAAGCCCCCTGGTGGGCCCTCTTGTTTGATCCTCTGCTGGAGGTTTCTTTACAAGTCTCAGGGCGCTGCTTCCACAGTCGTATACCCGTCTGCACTGGTTCCCCACTTAGGCTTAGTTCTGCCTCCACCCACGCCTCTACTCAGCCGGCACTCTGCGCGCCCAGCGTCCACTCTCTGCTCCCGCGCGCTCAGATTTCGCGTGCTTTTTTTGACTTAATGGGGTCCTAAGTCTTGCTGCTGTCAGGAACAGGTCCCGGAGCTGCTGATGACTCGATGGGTGCCCCAAACTTGCTCTATTTCTTTTTAGCTGGGTTCGGAGCTATAGGTGAGTGTGGAGGGGGTGGGGGTGGGGCGGTTGCTCAGCTCGCGATTGAGTGAGTGAGAGCCCTTTTTAGCCTGGAAATGCCTCGATTCCACGTACCTTCCACGCTGTGCCCTGTTGTGGGGTTCCTCCGTTCGTCTGGACTTGTTTTTATGTCCCCTTGAGGAGTTTTGTGTGTTTCGGTCAGGAGAGGTTAAGAGCTGCTTCTTACTCTGCCGCCATCTTAACCCGGAACCTTTTTCGATCTGCATTGAACTTTGAAGGAAAGCAGTGACTCTAAGAGGTAGACATGAGGAGGGGGCAAATCTCAAGCAAGGGGAAAGGCTTGTGCAGATTCACAAAGGCAAGAGATGGAGAGCTGGGTTTGGGGAATAACCTATGGTTCCATTGGACTGAAATGTAGAGTTTTGGAGGTGAATTATATAAAATATGGTTGGAAAGGAAAGTTGAGATCAATCTGTGAAGACCATTAAATGCCATGCTAAGGAGTCTGGTTTATCCTAGAGGCAATAGAGAGCTATGGGACATTTTTTTTTTAAAACCCTTACCTTCCGTCTTGAAGTTAATACCGTGTATTGGCTCCAAGACAGAAGAGTGGTAAGGGTGAGCAATGGGGGTCAAGTGACTTGCCCAGGGTCACACAGCTGGGAAGTGTCTGAGGGCAGATTTGAACCTAGGACCTCCCGTCTCTAGGCCTGACTCTCAATCCACTGAGCTACCCAGCTGCCCCCACTATTGGACGTTTTTGAGGAGATGAGTGACATGATAAGACCTATGTACTATTTGACTTATAAAAAGATAGCTTTGGAGTTGTGGGTCCATTAATCTTGTTGGAAAGGTGGAGCTTCTATACTGAATATGGAATCAGAAAAAATAGACTGAACTGAACAGAACACTTTCTATGTCATTGCAGGTTGGTCATTTATGACTTCTTGGTTTCCTCTGTTATAAAATGGAGATAATAATACCCACTTTAGTCACCATATAGGGTTGTTATGAAGAGTTGGAAGGGACCTCAGGGCTATCTAGTCCAATTCATTGAACAGATGAGTCAACTGAGTTCTAGGAAGTTATGTGGCTTGTCCAAGGCCACATGGGTAGTATTAGAGATGGGACTTGAACCCAAATCCTGTGACTTTAGAGATTGTGCTCTTTCCACTGTACTTCTATGTCTCTCAAAGGAAGCTCTTTTTAAAACCAAAAGTATTCTATAAAAAGGAACAACTATTATTATCATTATTATTATCTCTATGTTTTGCTGTGAAAATACCAGTTTAATGACAATTCATGAGCTATTCTCACCTCTCTTGAAATACCTTTATTATTCCTTCATAATACTTACTGTGAAAACATAATGTAGAGTCTCTCCTCTTCTTGCCTCTCTTTAAATTACATATTGCACAATAATAACTGGGACAGTACTTTAGTGTGGAATCTTTGTTCGCTCCTGAATAGGAAACCTTATTTTTCTTTAACCATTAATTTTTTCATCTTTAACTTTAAATTTTTTATATAGAAACATATTTTGGCAATTGTTACCTGACTTTTCGAGATTCAGATCCTCTCCCTTCCTCCCTCTCTCCCTTTTCCCCTCCCCAAGGTGGTAGTCTGATATAGTTTATACCAGTGAAGTCATGCAATACATTTTTCATATTTTTTATGCCATGAAAGAAGAGACATATCACACATACAATAAAAAACTCATGAAGGAAATAAAGTGAAAGATGGTGTGCTTTGACCTACAATTGGATTCCAGCAGTCCCTTCTTTGGCTATGGATAGCATTTTTCATCATGAATCCTTTGGAATTGTCTTAGATCATTATCATTGCTGATAATATTTAATATTTAATTTATAAATATATAATTGATAATTTAATAATAATTAAATCATAATACATTATTGCTGTTTCTGAGTACAACATTTTCCTGGTTCTGCTCATTTCACTTTGCATCACTTCATTTGATCCTTTACAAACTTTTCAGAACACATCCTGTTTGTCATTTTTTATGACACAATAGGATTCCATCACAACCACGTACCACCACTTGTTCAACCATTCCCCTATTGAGGGACGTCTTTTCAGTTTTCAGTTCTTTGTCACTACAAAAGGAGCTGCTATAAATATTTTTGTACATGTAGGAACTTTCCCCCTGTCTCTGACTTCTTTGGGCTACAGATCTAGTTGTTAACCATCAATCTTTTTTTTTAACCCTTACCTTCCATCTTAGAATCAATACTGTGTATTGGCTCCAAGGTAGAAGAGTGGTAAGGGCTAGGCAATAGGGTTAAGTGACTTGCCCAGGGTCACACAGCTGGGAAGTGTCTGAGGCCAGATTTGAACCTAGGACCTCCCATATCTAGGCCTGGCTCTCAATCTACTGAGCTACCCAGCTGCCCCCAACCATCAATATTGATGCAATTTCCTGCACTGAAATAGTTTACATCATTCTAATTGAAAGCCCGATCAGTTTCTTAATTTTTTTTTTCATTTCAGTGATCTAAGACAATTCCAAAAGATTCATGATGAAAAATGCTATTGAAAAAAAATACTGGGAATAGGGGAATAACTAGATGCCAGACAAACTGGGGACACTCCCATACCTCACAAGGGAAGGACTGACAGGTAAACACAGGGAAACCAAATGGTGATATGAGGTTTGGGAATGACAGTTGGTCAGCTAACTGACAATCTATCAACCAGGGAAAACCAGTGAAGTGGGTAACTTCAAGATGTGGGTTCTTCATGACTTAGAGGACACAGGAAGTACAAACAAACTGGGTTTGCTGATATTATATAAGGGAAGTGGAAGAGAAGGGTTTACTACACTATGGAGTAACCCAAATGATTTAATTAAACTAAGGTCTAAACTAAACTAAACCTCTAACTAGAGTAAGAAGGGGCTGGAGAGGTGGGCTTCTCACTACACTGATCCACAGTGCTCCAAGATGATCACAGATGTCACAGGGACCAGGAACAAGTCCAATACACAGCCAGTCAATCCAAAAATGCTCTAGGGAGTAAGGTAGATAAATCTGCTGTCCACCAGCAGATAACCAAGACCTTTCCTCTTCCCAGGCCATGATAGCTGTTTGAAGTATCTTCTTCTCAGTGAAATCCAAATCCCACTCTATCAGCTCCTTGGATACTTGGCAAAGCTGGACCACACAGCCAAAACCTCCTTCCTTCAGCTTGGCCAAACCACACTCTCCCTCTTCAAACCCTGGCTTCATTCCATTATGGAATGTCCATGAAGTCCAAGATTCCTTCAAGCTGTCATCTTTTCTCTTAAGTCTTATATTCATCTTATACCTTATATCTATCCTACAATTTCCCATTAAACTCTCCATAGCCAAAGAAGAAACTGTTGGAGTCTGATTGTAGATCAAAGCAGACCATCTTTCACTTTATTTCTTTCATGAGTTTTTTATTGTATGTGTGATATGTGTAAGGAATATAGAAATATGTATTGCATGACAACATTGGTATAATCCAGTGATGGGCAAACTATGGCCCGTGGGCCAGATATGGCCCCCTGCAACATTATTCCTAATCTGACGAATACAATGAGTAAGATACAATATAATGAAACTTCGAAAGAGTTGCCTTAGAAAAAGACTGACAGATGAGCATTTCCTTTCCTTTGGCCCCTCTTTAAAAAGTTTGCCCATCACTGGTATAACCTATGCCAGACTACTATGACTGGGAGGGGAGAAGGGAGAGAGGGAGGAAGGAAGAGGGTCTGAATCTCAAAATGTCAGATAACAATTGTCAAAATTTGTTTCTATACACAGAAGAAAAACAACTGCTTGAACACATGGGCTGATGGGGATATTACTGGGGATGAAGATGCTAAATGATAACTAGTCCAACTATCAATAATATGGAATTAGGGCTTGATCAATGATACATGTAAAACTCAGTGGAATTGTGCGTTGGCTAAGAGGGGTTAGGGGGGCTTGGGAGAAGAGGGAAAGAACATGAAACATGTAACTAGGGGAAAATATTCAAAATAAAAATAAAAAAAGTTTGTTTCTATATAGTTTTTACTTCACCTAAACTTCTTCCTGTATCAGCAACAAATAAAGTAAAGAAACATTTATTAAATACTTATCATGTTTTATGTTCCGGGGATACTCCTAGGAAGCCATCCCATGTAACAAAGAATTTTTTTTTAAAAGAAAAAGAGAAGAAGAGGAGAAAATTAGCAAAATGGATCAATAAAATTTCAAAACTGACCAATAAAGGTATATGCAATGCTTCACACTCATGGACCTCTCATCCTTGCTCACGAATGGGAGAGGCGTCTTCTGCCCTGTTCTTTCTAGTTATATTTGCTTTGTCATTTTTGATTGTTTTGTGAGTTAGTCACTTTGTTTATTTCTTTGTATTATTTAGTGAGGAAGAATACTTAAGAATCCTTCCATTCCCTCCTCCCTTAAGTTACACATTACAAAACAGTATTATATCATTGCTTTAGTTTAAATATTCCATGTCTCATGCAGGTACAAAAACTGACCACTGGCCACTTGCCCATCGCTTTCTCTCCTGAGAGCTTCCCTGCCCACTTCCTCCACTGCCACCCCCCATCTGAGCAGAGCAGAATTTAGTTCATTAAAAATCAACTTAGCCACTTTGTTTTAAAGAATTTTCCTTTATGGCTGGAAGTCCACAACTTGTGATCTGATTGAACCGATCTTGTAGATAGTCACACAGCATGTATATGAAGCTTGCTGAATCCTACTCTGACATGGTCCTCCTGGGCTTGGTGCCCCTGGGGGAACTACAGCCTCCCAGATCAGTAGTCCAAAGTGATTTAGATTCAGAGGTGCCTTTGCAAGTCCTCTGCCTGTGCTACAGATTCTGTATAAAATGTTATGATGATGATGATCAATTACAGAGCAGGTGGCCATCTGCTTTAGTGGAGGGAATTTCCTTCTTGGGAGGTCCTTATACTACTCCTACCTCATTTCTATCTCTAAACTAACTCTCTATTCTCTCCCTGACCTTAGGAAGTCGTTTCTAACTGTGTGACCCTGGACAACTCTTTATGCCTCAGTTTCCTTATCTGTAAAATGAGAGGGTTGGACTTGACCTCTAAGTTCCCTGCTAAGCCTAGTCTATGATCCCTCTCTGAAATTCCTTTTCTACCTCTGTAAAATGAGGTGCTGGATTTGAGGGTCTCTAAGAACCCTGCTGTAGCTTGCAGGGAATGGCAAGTTGGAGGAGTCTACACCACATGACAAATCGGAGAACTGCTAAGAAGAAAAGGATGTCATTCAGTAAACAGATTATGGGAAAAGAAGATAGTTCTGTCACCTAGTAAGTGAGAGAGAGAGAGAGAGAGAGAGAGAGAGAGAGAGAGAGAGAGAGAGAGAGAGAGAGAAACTAGTTAGCACCATGGATAGAGCTCCAAGTCTGGAGTCAGGAAAACCTGATTTTGAATCTGGCCTCAGATTATTACTAACTGTGTGACTCTGGGCAGGTCACTTCCTTCTGTTTGCCTCAGTTTCTTCATTCATCAAATGAGCTGGGGAAGGAAATCGCAAACCATTCCAGTATCTCTGCCAAGAAAACCCCAGATAGGGTCATAAAGAGTCAGACATGGCTGAAATGAGTGAATAACAAACTCTTTCTGTGGCATAGGAGAATAGGAATGGCTGTCTTTCTCTAGATCGAGAGCCCATTTTTAACTTAGTTTATTAGTTTGGGGACTGGGAGAATAGAGATTAAGTACCTGAATTTAGGAGCAAATGTGCATGACTCTTGCACTGGTACCCAACTCACATAGTATTAGGAGCCCCTTAGACCTTGGTACTGCTAATGGTGATGGGGCAGGGGCTAAGTGGCCCTGGATTCCTACATGAGCAGTGGGGGGTGTTGGGGCCTCTGAAGTTGTGGGCTCCCATGTTTTCTCCCTCTAGTAGGTACATCTCCCCCAAGGGTCCAGCGGATATTTTTGCTGAGAACAGCTTGGCCAAGCTATAGAGGAAACAAACAGTAAATAAATCATCCAACCCCTGCAGAGACTTCTAATCCCTGTGGTGGCAATGGGATGCCTATGACAGAATCATTAGTTAAGCCCCCATTTTCCTTCGGGATACACAGGAAATGCATTTATCAAGAGGAGCCCCTTTGTCACACTACATAATAGTCATCAGGGGGGCACACAAACACACCCATGAGCCCAGGCAGATACATTAGACACATATATACACACAACTTTCTACATCCTCCTTCTGGGAGCCCTCTCTACCCTGCAAAAATATTCCATGAGGACTTCCCAGATACATTCATACTCCCTGTGTTCATACTGTTGCCTTTCCTTGCCACTTCGGATGACTTGGGAATGAAAATATTTCCTTATTCACACTTACTTGTTCTGGGACCTTATACATGTTGCTTAGGTCTCTGAGCCTCTACTTCTTCCATAAAATGGGGGTAATCATGCATGTGCAGTCATTTCAGTCATGTCTGACTCATGGTGACCCTATTTGGGCTTTTTTTGGGCAAAGATATTAGAGTGGTTAGCCATTTCCTTCTCCAGCTCATTTTACAGATAAATAAACAGAGGCCAATAGGATTAAATTACTTGCCCAGGGTCACAAAGCTAGTAAGTGTCCAAGACAAATTTGAACTTAGGAAAATGAGTCTTCCTGACTCCAGAAACTCTATCCACTGTACCACTTAGCTGCCAATTATGCCTTTGTCCTTATCTCAAAAGGGTTGCTGTGTAGCTCAAGTGAGATGTGTATTTGTAAGAGGGTAGGATTTGCAGTCAGAGAATCTTGAACTCGAATCCTGACCCTGTCATTTATTCCTTGTGTGACCTTTAGCAAAGTATTTCATTTTCCTGAGCCCCAGTTTCCTCCTTTGTAAAATGAGGAATTTTGTAAACTTTACACCCTACAATAAACATCAAGGTTACTGCTATTATTGTTATTATTATTATTATTTTGGGATGGATGACACCTCCACTTTCCCTCCCTAAGACTGTTTCCATTTTCACAGTGCTTTAGAGTGTATAGAACATTGAGCTTCAAGTCAGGAAGACATCTTCCTGAGTTCAAATCCAGCCTCAGATAC
Organism: Gracilinanus agilis; assembly: GCF_016433145.1. Lineage (NCBI taxonomy): Eukaryota > Metazoa > Chordata > Mammalia > Didelphimorphia > Didelphidae > Gracilinanus > Gracilinanus agilis. The sequence continues at coordinate 741,361,503 of NC_058130.1, read as the reverse complement.
AACTAGCTGTGTGACCTTGGGCAAGTCACTTAATCCTATTGGCCTCAGTTTCCTCATCTGTAAAATGAGGTGGAGAAAGAAATGGCAAACTGCCCCAGTATCTTTGCCAAGAAAATTCCAAATGGGGCCATGAAGAGTCAGACTTGACTGAAATGACCAAATAACAACAATTAGAGTAGGGGAAGGAGAAGTGAGAAGCCTGGTCTGTGGTTCCCAGGGCCCAGAGGGGCAGCTCAGAAGGCAAGGGGCTCTGCTTCTAGTCCAACTACTGAGCTGTGCAAGGATGCTGTCTTCCTCCATCACTCCAGCACCTCTGGGCTCCTTTCTCCCTGTGCCACAGAACTGTTCAGACCAGGGAGAGCATCTTCTAACAGTTTCCATCCTCTGAATGTCAGCTCTCTGAGAGTAGGGATTGTTTCGTTTTGTCTTTGTATTCTAGGCACTTGAGCCAGTGGGGAGAGGAAGGGAAGAGAAGGGAATGGAATGGATTAAGTATTTAAATAGCACCTACTCCATGCCAGGCATTGCGCTACAACATTTGACAAATATCTCATTGTCACTTTACAATGCCCTAATGAGGTAGGTGCTATCATTATTCTCATTTTACAGTTAAGGAAACTGAGGCAGATGGAGGCTAAATAACTTGCCTGAGGACATAGCTTGTGTCTGAGGCAAGTCAACATTTCTTCAGCATCTACTCTGGTAGGTGCTTTGCTGAACTCCAGGGATAAAAAGAAAACAGGTGGACAGCTTAGCCTCCTAACACCCACTCCTCTTCTTCCTTTCCCTAGTCTTCAGCCACTCCAGCCCCCAAGGAGCAGTGTTTTCATAGGTCTGTTAACAAGAAATTAGAATCCAGACAAAATCAGAAATAGTGCCCCAGGGTAAGGTTATTAGAAGTGTAATTCTATTCCACCTTGACAGAGAGCAATGCTCAGGGAATAAGAAAACCCCCAAATTCCAGTTGTTTGAAATGTGGTCACTAACTGACTTTGTCCTTTGGCCTTGACATTGGCTCACCTACTGGAAAGGCAGTTTGGAAAGAACATGGTGAACGTGGCATGGATAAGAGAGTTGTCTATCAATGTTTGCTAAGGAATTAAATATGCATATTCAGGACTGGAAATTATTTACATGTAAATGAGTGGCCAAATGAGTTGGAAATTGATCTGGAAGATGGATGTATAGTTTTTTAAAAAGGTACTCTTTCTCCATATGAAACAAGTTCTTTCCTGAATTAATTGCTTTGAATTTAACAGATGTGAATACAGTTAGGAGGGATCAGAGTTGAACTGATCAGCATTTTCCCCATCTTGCAGAGAAAAACTACTATCAGAAAGATTTCTCAGGATCCCAGAATCCAATAGTTGGAAGGGTTATCCAGGGTAATTTGATACCACCCATGAATGCTTGATAAATGGTCATCTTGCCTTTATTTAATGACCTAAAATGAGGGGAACTTGCTTGGCCCCCCCCCCACTCTGGAGGGAGCCCAGTCCACTTTGGGCAGCCCTAGTTAGAAATATTTTTTTTCTGACATCAACAACAATGGTGCCTCTATGTACCTTCCATCCATTATTAATGGTTCTGCCCTCTAGGGTCAGGCAGAAACAACCTTTCTTATTATAGCCTCTCAAGTATATGAAGATAGCTGCTATGTTGTAGCCCTTCCCTTCTCACAGATTTTCTCCTTTCCAGGTTGGACACCCCTACTTCCTTCTAACAATCAGGCAGAACCAGAGCAATGGATAGCAGTTGGATGTAGACCATTTAGGCTTGTGGTCCAGCAAAATTTCCTTATCCTGAGAACTGTCCAGAAGAGAAATGGGCTGCCTTGGAATAAGTGGTCTCCCTTCCTAAGGGATCTTTAGGAAGAGGCTGATGACTACTTCTGTTGGATATGATATAATAAGGATCCCTTTGGGTTATGAATTAGGATGAATGGGCTCTGACATGACCTTCCAATGCTACATTCTGTGATTTTGTGATCCCTATATGATATAGACTCACTATCTTTCTTTGCTATTTATTGCCCTTCTCAGAATGATCTCCAGCTCATCGATGGGGAGAAGGAATTAAGACAATAATAATTGTATATAATAAACAATATTGTTATGCTATATTATATATAGTGTCAGGCACTATGCTAAATACATTACAATTAGCTCACAAAAACCCAGCAAGGTAAAGGATATTATTATTCCCATTTTATAGATGGGAAAACTGAGGCAAACAGAAGTGAAGTGACAGGGTCATATAACTAGTAAGTGTTCAAGGCCAGATTTGAACTTAATCGAAGCCCTCCTGGTTCAATGACCAATGCTCCCTGACATAGTCTTCTTTTCTATAAGTGTCATGGGATTTTTGTGAGAAGTTTCAACTCCCTGGAACAAGATGATGTCCCTCCCTCTCCTTTCCTGACTCCTTTTTTTAATGTTCTCTCCCACTTTAGAATGTAAACTCCTTGAGGGCTGGAACTATCTTTTTATTAAGTATATTATATAATATATATAGTATCACACATTCTATCATATTATATATGTATCATCATATATTATTATATCTTATCATCTTTATTGTACTATTAAACTATAATCCATAACAATATTAATATAATACTAACATAATCATGTAATGATTAGTTATTGTTTTTCAGTCTTGTCTGACTTTTCATGACCCCATTTGGAGCTTTCATGGCAAAGATAATGGAAAAGTTTGCCATTTCCTCCTCCAGGTCATTTTACAAAGGTGGAAACATAGGCAAACAGTCATACAGCTAGGAAGTGTCTGAGGCCATGTTTGAACTCATGAAGTTAAGTCTTCCTGACCCCAGGCCTGGCACCCTATCCACTGTGCCACTTAGCTATCCCTTTCAAGTGCTTAAAAATGTTTGTTGTATGGAATAAAATGATTTTTCTTTCAGATAGGTTTCTTGAAATCTCAAGACTCTCTCACTCCTATAATCAAAGACAAAAATTAGAGCTGGAAGGGATTTGGAGACCAAGGAAAGAGTGCTGCTTTTAAGGTTGGATTGTCCAGACTAACTGTCTTGAAGGGACATCATGGGCATCTCCTAGACCAGGAAGAGTCATTCTGATGGGCTTGAATAGGCTCAAAGGTGACCATAGACTGACCCAGGGATTCTGAAGATGGACCACGTTCACATCTACAACCCACCATTTTTGTTGGGAAGGTCAATACTAGTTTTTTGGGACCCAGTGGGGCTGTGCAATGTGTGGAGGCATGGCAGAACTCCAGGTCTGAGCAGTTGATTGCTTCCTTATGACATAGGATGTGACTATGAAAGGATGGTTCTGAGTAACTGAACTCTTGTCTTTCCTAGTGGTCCTCAGCTGTGGGGTTAGCATTGGAACAACCACACAATTATGTTCAATTGGTTTTGGGGCCATGGAGACTTCTTGTTAAGTTGAGTCAATTTACAGCCATTTGTTATGGGTTGGGGTAGGGTGTGAGAAACAGCAGGATCTCCAAGTCTACCTTGTCAGGGCAGATCCCATGGACTTAAATGTCAGAGATCTGACCACTTCTGGAGAAATGTGGAGCTTTGGGTTGACTCAGCTAACTCTAATTGGTTCCCTTTGTTCCAGCAATCCAATCGAATCCAATCCATTCCAATCAACATTTATTAAGCACCTATTATGTGCCAGGCACTATGTTAAGTACTAAGGATATAATGAATAAAAATAAAGACAGTCTCTGCCTTCAAGAAGTTGACAGTCTAAAGGGGGAACCACATACCAAAAGATGCAAGAAAGGAGGTGGGGAAGGACACATGGTGGCATCTTGTTCTGTGGAATTGAAACCAGGCATAAAATCAGATGCCCCAAATCTTTTGAGGGATGTAAGGGAGAGGGAGACTATGCCACCGAGTCAGGAGGAGTGGCCTATTCGGTGGACCTTGTAGGAAGCTATTCTACCCTCATCACTTCTCTCTGTCACTCTAGCTTGTCAGGACTCTTTAAGCATCTCTTTGAAGGAGTTGGGAAAGGACAGTTGGTGCTCTCCAACCCTGGTAGAAATGGCCAACTGCTCTGCTCCCTCATGGCAGTCAGCCCTGTGCTGACCTGGATGAGCTTGAGTTGGGATCTCAAAGTCCTGATTGCCTTTTCTTTTGGGTTTCTTTTCCTGGAGAACATCCAGAGGAGGGTGACCAGGAAAATGAAAGACTTCATACTCTTGTCATGTGAGTATCACATGAAGGAACTGAAAACAGAAAACTGGGAAGAAGGATAGGAAGGAATCAGAGTGTCTGTCTTTAAGTATTTGAAGGACAGTCAAGCACTTGTATATGTAAACTTATATATATTAGATATATCATATATTATATATGTGTACATGTATATAAAATATATCTATAAAATAAATAGGTTAATTTTGGGGAGAAGATCAAGAAGGAAACAAAATATTTATTAAGTACCTACAATATGCCAGGTGCTGTGCCAATTGCTTAACAAATATGATCTCATTTGATCCCAACAACAATCTTGGGAAGTAGGTGATGGTATTATTTTCCTTATTTTATACTTGAGGAAACTGAGGCAAACAGAGATGAAATTCAGGATGATATCTCTATTAAGCATCTGAGTGAGGATTTGAACTCAAGTTTCCTGGTTCCAGACCCTTTGCTGTCTATGCTGTGCCAACTAGCTGCCTCCAGGTTCTAGAAAGCCTTGCTTTCTTGCTGTAGGAAATGATTCTTAAGTTGATTTTTGAAGGAAAAAAGAGTTCCAAATAGTAAAAATAAGGAAGGAGTTCAGTCTAGGCATTGAATCAGCCAGTAGATGGATTGTTATGTGTGGGGGACAGGAAAAAGACCATTTTGGTTGTACCACAAAGAGCCAGAAGAGGAGGAATGTATTATCAGGCTGTAAAAGTAGTTTGGGGCCAGACTGCAAAGGGCTTTAAAAGGTAAACAGCTTATTTTTGCTCCTAGAGGTAACAAAACTAAGGGATTTTATTGGTTAGAGTAGTCATTCGGAAAGATGGTCAGATCTATGCTTTAGAAAAATATCTTTGATAGATGTATGGAGGGTACATTGAAATCAAGAAATTCCCCAGGAAGTAATTAGTTCCCCTCCTCATTTGAGGTCTTCAAGCAAAAACTGGTTGACTATTTGTTAGGCTAGGTGGTGCAATGGAGAGCACCTTGGGTCTGTGGTCAGAAAGACTCAACTTTGTTACCCTGGGCAAGTCACTTATTCCTCATCCATCAAATGAATTAGAGAAGGAAATGGCAAACCACTCTAGTATTTTGCCAAGAAAACCCCAAACAGGGTCATGAAGAGTCAGACATGACTAAACAACAACAAATGTGATAGTGAGGGCTCTTTTTGGGGTATAAAAATTGGGTATCTTTTTTTTCTCAAGGGTATGCTGGTAAACACTTAACAGTTGGCTCCCTGGGAAAAAATGGTGGCATACTTTTTAAAGTCTAATCTGTATTCTTAACATTTTTTCGATTACTTTTTAAAGTCTAGTTATGCACCAAAATACATCAAGCCCTGATTTGGAGTGTTTTGCTAATTTCCAGGTGCAAATGTTCACACTGAAAATTTAGCAACTGGTTCCTCCAATCTGGCACCAGAACAACCCTGGTGAGACTGGATGGTGACTAGTGTCCCTTCCAGTGCTGACATTGTGTAATTCTTTGCAGTAGGATGCATTTGGAGGAGACTCCAGGAAAAGGTGAGTTTTGAGAGAACACTGGGTTTGCTGCCCTAAAAGTTTACAACCTGCGATCTTGGTCAAATCCCTTTTCCTGTCTGGGCCTTAGGTTCCTAAACTTTAAATTAGGGGCTCTAACATCCCTTCTGGATACATAGGTCTAGGCATAAGGAAAATTGGGGATTTCTGGAAACTTGCTTGGAAGTCATCAGTATCAATGCCCTTGGGCTTGTGGAAGTGTTGGGGGATTTTTGAAGGCAGGGGAATGGACAAGATGACCTGTAGCACTGTTCATTGGTTAATGGTGGCTGGGATTCTGGGCATGAAGAACTTTCTAACACAATCAATTGTAAAGAAGTGTTTAAAACATTTACAGGCATGTAGGATCCTGGGAGATGAACACAGATGGGAGCAGAGCTCTGGATGCAGGAGTAAATGTCATTTTGATATAACAGAGATGACTGTCTAAACCCTGTCTAACAGCCTGGGCTGCTAAAGGTCAGAGTGTTCCAGGAGCATTGTTTTGGGCTAGTTTTATCCCTGGCTGCAAGCTCTTGGAGAGGACTGGAGCAGACAGGGCTCTGAAGGGGGACAAGTGACATTTGTTCTGTCTAATTCAGATTGGATTTCTTTGTCCTTTTCTGAATTCAACAGGGAAAGGAGAGAAAGGGGAGGAGGTGGCTGGACACATGTCCTCTGCATCAAGTTCTATATTTCATGAGTCTGCCTAGGGTTGGGATTGAACCCTTGGTGGGATTGGGCCATGGTGCTCTTTATACAGTCTGGGGAGGCGGAGCAACAATTCTGGGGTGAAAGGTCCCAGATTTTTCCTGGCACTAAGAAGCTTGGGTTATCTTGTTCTTAGTCTCTCTTCACTCTTATTCATCCTTCACTCAGCTGCCTCCTAAAGTACAGGTTGGATCATGTGACACTCCCAACTCAATAAACTCTAATGTCTCCCTATTACCTCCAGGAACAAGTAGAAAACTGTTTGGCATGACCTCTTTCTACTGGTACCCAAGTGTTTATGGTGGCATCTCTCCATATAGAGGTGCTGAAAAGCCTGCTTTCAGGAGACTTGGGATGATGGGTAATGGAAGTATCATGGAGAGATACTTGAGCCTGTGTAGACATTCTTCTAATCTGCTAGCCATGAAGTGAATGATAGACTCTTTGGTTGGCTCCATAACCAGAACTGGACACCTTCCCCAAAGCACAAATCAACTAGAGTCTCAATATTCTCCTCATTCATTCTGCTTTCTCTTGGCTTGACTTCTTCCATGATAATATCTGGTGAGAGGATTAGCTTTAAGCAAGGAGAGATCTTGGGCTTTCTCTCTTCTATGGCCTCATAGAAATGAGTCTTGGACCCTTGGTCTCTATTCTTTTCCATTTTAGATGAAAGATTAATCTAGAGTCTCCAGTCTTTTGGGTTTCAAAGGATCAGGAGAACCACTAGCTGTTCCATATGTTTAGAATATTCTTCCTCCACACCTTTGATTCCTAGCTTCCCTGGCTTTCTGTAAGACTTAGCTTAGATCTCACTTTCTACAGTAAGCTTTTCCCACAGCTTATGAATTTTCTTTGATATTACTTTCAAATTGGACTCTCTCCTCTCCTTCTCTCCTCTCCTCCCCTCCCCTCTCCTCTCCTCTCTCCTCTCTCCTCTCCTCTCCTCTCCTCTC
>NC_058130.1:741338871-741353794 GCF_016433145.1 Gracilinanus agilis | reverse complement strand
CTCTCCTCTCCTCTCCTCTCCTCTCCTCTCCTCTCCTCTCCTCTCCTCTCCTCTCCTCTCCTCTCCTCTCCTCTCCTCTCCTCTCCTCTCCTCTCCCTCCATCTATCTATCCAACCATCCCCTTCTATCTGTCTGCCTACTGATCTATTTATCTATTTTCTCTCTACCTATTTATCTATCTAGAATATACACATATATGTATATACACACATAGACAATAACATGTAGATGTATAAATGGAGTACACTGTAGATAGATGGATAGATATAGATATAGAGAGACAAACAAAGAGATGGACAGACAGACAGATAGATAGCCAGAAAGTGCGTAGCTATCTGTGTGTTCTCTCCTGGTGAGCTTTTAGTGTCCAGAGACCAGGATTTTTTCTATGAACATTACTTGACACCTAATAAATTTCCTTCTAGCTTGGACAAGTCATTTAACCTCTGTTTGCCTCAATTTCCTCAACTGTAAATTGGGGATAATAATAGTGCCTCAGAGTTATTTTGAGGGTCAAAAAGAGACAATATTTATAAGTGCTTAGCACGTTGCCTGGCATAACAGTTTTGTTGTGGTTATTCTTATATGTACTTAATGACCAGTTGGCTGACTGACTTGGAACTTCCTCCATTCAGGACAAACTCCATGAGTGGTGTGAGGGTGCCCCCAGGCACTCAATATCTTTCTTTCTAGCTTGCCAATGCACCCCAAAATCCATTCATAGAAGAACAGCTAGGTAGCACAGTGGCTAGAGCTCCAGCCTGGAGTCCAGAGGCCCTGGGTTCAAATCTGACCTCAGACACTTCCTAGTTGTGTGACCCTGGGTTTAACCCGTATTGCCTAGCCCTTGCTGCTCTTACTAAAACAGAAGGTAAAGGTTTAAAAAAATCCCTCCATAGAGCTCTTTCCTTTCAATTAAGTCTCAGATAGTCTCCAGAGAAGGTCAGGCCACTGCCAAGATCTGTCTCACATGTTAATTGATCACAGACCCTTTTCTCCTTGACCAGTCTGGGGAAATTTTGATGGAAGGAATAGGGAGGGGGAAGCCAAACAACCTCTCAATCAATCAACAAACACAAAGACAGTATCCTATACCAGGGTTCGAGTTAGACACGAGGGGCACAAATACAAATTGGACCGGAGGGGAGAGGATTCCCAAGGTAAATTTGAACTTTGTAATTTTGTCCTGGGCAGGGCCTGATTCAAGATAATTTTCTATTTCACATCCATTCTTAGGTTGAGCAACAACAATAACAATAACTACTATTTGTAGGGCCTTTTAAAGTTTACAAAATGCCTTATGTACACATCATTATATTCCTGTGGATGAAATTTTACTTGATTCTCACAACAACCCTGGGAGATAAGAACTATTATTAGCCCCATTTCACAGATGAGGACAACTGAAACAGAAAGGAATTAGTTGACTTGTCCAGCGTCACACAGACATTTTTAGAATTCAAGTCATCCTGCGTCCAAATCTATGCACTCTAACATCTAACTTTCTCCAAACAAGGCTTGCTGCTTTTTACCCTTCCTGTTTTAAGGATATTTTCAGGGAACTCTGGTGCTGTGGTTACTGTATAAACCAAGCTTCTGTCTTGAGCTCCTTTTTACTTCTTGTTTTTGTTCTTTAGGTCAGTTTTTGGTCTTTAGGCCAGATGTGGCCACCTGAAATGTTCTATCCAACTGCCAGACATTATTCCTAATCTGACGAATACAGTGAGTAAGATACAATATAATGAAATTTCGAAGAGTTGCCTTAGAAACAGATTGACAGATGAGCATTTCCTTTCCTTTGGCCCCCTCTTGAAAAAGTTTGCCCATCACTGCTTTAGGTAATAACAGCTCACAGGTTTAATAATCATCTTTATGAAGATGACTCCCAATTAGCTGTGTCCAACGCAAGTCTCTTTCCCTTGCATCTGCTCATATCACTAGTTGCTTATTGGATGTCTCAAACATGGGGTCCCAGAGACGTCTCAGACACACTACTTACCTTTCCCCCTTCCTTCCCTTCTTCCAAACTTGTCCATGCCTGGTGAAGGCATTGCCACTCTTCTAGGGATTTCACTGGGGAATCATGGCAGTATCTTTGAACCTCTATTTCCCTTTATCCACATATCTAATCAGTTGCCAAATAGTACCACTTCTACCTTCATGTTTATTTATTCATTTGGTCATTTCAGTTATGTCTAATTTTCCATGACCCCATCTTCTTGGCAAAGATACTAGAGTGGTTTGCCATTTCCTTCTCTTTTTCATTTTACAGATGAGGAAATTGAGGCAAATAGAATTCAGGGTCACCTACCTGGTAAAGTATCTGAGGCTGGATTTGAACTTGTAAAGATGAATCATCCTGACTCCAGGCTGGGTACTCTGTCCACTGTACCACCTAGTTGCCTCTGTTTACCTTCAGAGCTTCTCTCTTTTTCTCTAGTAACACAGCTAATCCTAATCCTCATCACCAATGACCTAGATTACGATGGTCCCTAATTGGTCTCTCTGCCTTATCTCTGCTTATTCCAGCCCTTCCTACAAATTGCTACCAAAGTACATCTCCTTAAGTGCTGGACAAACTGTGATTCACCTTCTCAGTGCACTCTGGTGGCTCCTCATTGTCTCTTAGGATAAAATATAAACTCCTTTGGTTAGCGTTTAAAGTCCTTCATCATCTGGCCTCATTTTATCTTTCCAACCTTTACTCTTCCTCCCACACATCCAGTCAAACTAGCCTTCTCTCTGTTCTTAATAATGATAACAGTTGGCATTTATAAGGTTAGCTAGGTGGTAAAGTGGATAGAAAGCTGGGCCTGGAATCAGGAAGACTCATCATCCTGACCAGATCTGGTGTCACACACTTAATAGTTGGGCAAGTCACTTAGCCTTGTTTGCCTCAGTATCCTCATCTGTCAAATGAGTTGGAGAAACAAATTGCAAATCACTCTAGTATCTTTGCCAAGAATGGCATTACAAGAATGGGATTACAAAGGGTCAGACATGATTAATTGACAACAACAATGCATTTATACAGCACCTACTATGTGCCAGACACTGTGCTAAGTAAGCATTTTACAAATATCTCATTTGATCTTCACAATAACTTGGGGGGGGGTAGGTGCTATTGTAACCTCCATTTTACAGATGAGGAACTAGGTAAATAGAGGTTAAGTGACTTGTACAGAGTCACACAACTAGTGGATGTCTGTAGCTGGATTTAGACTTAGGTCTTCCTGACTCTGAGTATAGCACTCTATCCACTGAGTACCTAGCTGCCCCTTCCCCTTCCTGGCCCAAAGTTGGTGACCAAGGAATATTTGTTGATTGATTGACATTCACTGAATTGCAGGAAGAGGAAGGTTTTCATTTTTTAAAGTTCCTAAATTCTTTCCATCACACCCCCAGTCCATTATTAAATGCCAACAAAAGGACTAGAAGAACTACCTTGGGAACTAGGAAAGCAGTCTAGAAACAAGTGGGGGACAGGCAGTTCAACCACCGGACAGCAGAATAAAGAGCTAAAATGAAATATGTCACTGGACTGGCTCTTATCGATCTCTGTCCTCTCTTCAATATTGTATATCTCAGCCTCATTAGTCCCTTTTCCTCCTGGGAGAGATGTTTTCTGATCAGCCAAGTCAACAAATGTTTATTATCTGTCTATCTATCTATCTATCTATCTATCTATCTATCTATCTATCTATCTATCTATCTATCTATCTATCTATCTTTCTATCTATGTATCTATCTACCTTTTTGTCTGTCTATTTACCTATCTGTCTATCTATCTACCTATCTGTCTATCTACCTATCTGTCCATCTACCTATCTGTCTATCTATCTATCTATCTATCTATCTATCTATCTATCTATCTATCTNCTATCTATCTATCTATCTATCTATCTATCTATCTATCTATCTATCTATCTATCTATCTATCTATCTTTTTGTCTGTCTTTCTATTTATCTGTCTATGTCTGTCTGTCTATGTCTATCATCTATATGCCATGGACCTATCAATGATCTATTCATCATTTATCTTTGATCTATGTCTGTCTGTTTGAATCTATCTACTTATCTACCACAGACCTATCAATGATCTTTTTAAACATCCCTGTCTGTCTATCTATCATCTCTTTATTATCTATCTGTCTGAGAAATTGGAAGCAATCCTGGAGACCTTCCACTCTCCTCAGGCATGGGGAGCTCTTGGGTTGGAGTTTCAAGTTCATGATCCAGAAGGTGTCACTGTCTTCACACAACTGGGCAGCTGACTGACCTTCCGTGTCTGCCTCTTCCCAGCCAACCCTTCCTCCCTCCCCAGAACCCCCCTCCAGGCAGTCCTGTGGAAATACTCAGCAACTTTCAAAGGAAAAATGTCCACCTGGCATTTCTGCTTTATGTGCCAGACTCCACCTTCAGACAGAGCCCCAACCAGAGGAGTCATGTTCTTCCTGATTTAGCCATTTAGTTGAAAAATAAAATTTAATGTTTGCTCATAAAAGGTTTCTGACAGCCCTTGGCTAAGATTCATGCCAGAGGAGTTGGAGAGAGAAAGAACCCTCTCTAGCCAAGACTACATGAGCTAGGGGAGGGGGTGTACTGGAGAGACAGACAGACATAGAGAGACACAGAGACAGACAGAGACCGAGAGAAAGGGGGAGATGTATGGAAAGAGACGAATAGATGGAGATAGAGAGACAAAGAAGACCCAGAGAGAGAGGCAGAGACAGAGAGAGGAGAGAGAGGAAGGTTACCAGGAGAGAGAGAGACAGAGAAACAAAGAGAGATAAAGATAGAGACAGAGAGAATCTCTGCCATTTTTATTCACAGTTCCTAGTTCAGCTACTTGTCGTCTTCTCTCCTTCTGTTCCTGACATCCCCGTGCATGTATCAGGGACACATAGAGTGTTCAAATTAGTAGTGCAAAGGATCCAGAACTTAGAGCTCTTGTCTAACCCCTTCATTTATCAGATGAGGTGACTGAGCCCCAGAGGAGTGAATGACTTGTCCAAGGTCCCAAAGATAGAAGACAAGAGAGCAAGAATCATAGTATCGTAAAGATGGAAGAAACCTTAGAGGTAATTAGGTCTAATCTCCTCATTTTGCAGATGAGGAAATTTTGACTGAGAAAGAATAATTGACTCACCTACAATGACACAGTTAGTATTGATTAAATAGGATTTGAACACAGGTCTTCTACCTTGAACTTTCTTCCTCTTTCCATTGCAAGATCAAAACATATAGGGCCTAGACTAGGAGAAAAGGGGAGTGGGGTTGACAATCAGGACTGAGGGGGCTAAAAAGGGAGTCTGTGAAGTCTGGTCAGTGATCCTTCATCATGTATGACAATGCAAGTCATGACTTTTAGACTGGGAAATGTGACATGTCCCTTGATAGGCATCTCCCCAGGACTACTTCCTGCAATAGTTGGCCTGTAAAGAAAGAAGTTTTTCCACCCCAATAAATCATCGTCCAGCATGCTGGATGGAGTTCACCTTCCCCAAGGACGAGAGCAATTTTTCCCTTGGCCAGCTGTGGAAATGAGAGGCATTAACCTGGGTAGAAGTGAGTGAATGGATTTCGTAGTTTCTAAATAATAAAGTCACCAGCCTCTGTAGGTGATAGTTGAATCTCTAGAGTTTGGTGCAATTACTCAGACACTTTGTCCGTTGAATCTTTTGCTTGGTGGTGGTATGGGGGAATGGTAATCCCTAGGTCTGCCTCCAATGTTCACTCATTCCTTCTTAAAGATTCATGGTCAGGGGGCATCTAGGTGGTTCAGTGGATGGAGAAAGCCAGGCCTAGAGTCTGAAGCATTTGGGTTCAAATCTGGCTTCAGACATCCTTCTTAAATTGGCAATCACTTAATTCCCGTTGCCTAGCCCTTATTGTTCTTTTGCCTTACAACTAATATTTAGTATTGATTCTTTTTTTTTAAATCCTTACCTTTGGTCTTAGAATCAACACTCTGTATTGGTTCCAAGGCAGCTTAGCACTGATTCTAAGAAAGGTAAGGGCTTAAAAAAATTCATTGTCTCCACCAAATTCTAAGTTGAGAGACACAAACCAGTATCATCTATGGTCCCAGACCTAGAGCACTGTGTTTACAAGGATGGGGTTTAATCTTGGAACTTTTCTACTTACTCAAGATTAAGGGAGGGGAACAAGTATTTATTGATTTTATTTTATTTAAAAAATTTTTATGATCTTTTATTGTCATGTAAGACACATTTCCCTATTGATCATTGTTGTAGAGTAATGATTCCCAAAGTGGGTGCCAGCGCCCCCTAGTGGGTGCCGCAGTGATCCAGGAGGGCAGTGATGGCCACAGGTGCATTTATCTTTCCTATTAATTGCTATTAAAATAAAAAATTAATTTCCAGGGGCGCTAAGTAATATTTTTTCTGGAAAGGGGGTAGGAGGCCAAAAAAGTTTGGGAACCACTGTTGTAGAGCATGCTCATACATAACCAAAACCCCAAATAAAACAAAAAATACACTGATGGGAAAGACGACTCCAACAGTTTTTTTCTCTGGATGTGCCCAGCACTGTGCCTAGCTTTATAATTATTATCTCATTTGAAGAAAAAAACAATAGCTAAAAATCACAACTCTTTTGCTTATATTTCCTCACTCTAGAAATTCTGGAATAAGCTCCCCCCCAACCCCTCAATAGAATATAACCTCCTTGGAGGCAGGGACTGTTACATTTTTGGTTTTGTAACCCGAGCACCTAGCCTAGTGCCTGACACATAGGTGCTACTTAATACATGTTTGTTTCTAGATTTCTACACATGTGAGCATACTGGTCCCCAGTTCCTGCACAAGCACTTAAGATATCAATGCATATTGGACAGAGGGCAGCTTTTATTTCATGACATAAATATAGGTATCACACTCTGATAGAGGCATTCCAATGGTCCCCCAGTTCCTGAACATGTACTAAAGATATCATTACATAATAGACAGAGGACAGCCTTTATTTCATGCACAGATATAGGTATCATACTCTGATAGAGGCATTCCAATGGTCCTCCAGTTCCTGTACAAGTGCTAAAGATATTAATGCACATTGGATAGAGGACAGCCTTTATTTCATGCACAGATATAGGTATCACAGTCTAAGAGAGGCATTCCAGTACCCAAGCCCAAGAACCTTGGGAGTAGCAATACTTCCAGCTGTGGAAATACAGCCCGAGGAACTCCTGCAGTTGTTATGTACAACCACAGATATTGAAGACCAAATGAAGAAACTTTTTGTCACCCAAGTCCTTGGCGTGTCATATGTCTCAACATGATTTTCTCAATGGAAATGACATGAAAGATGGGGCACATTACCAACTGCTTTGCTGCTGTGCCCTAAAGACTGTGGGACCTTTCCATCTGAACTGAAGCCAAAACCTTCCAGTTGTCTTGTCTGTCCAGTAAGAATGCGAGCTCCCCGAGGACAGGAACTGTCTGACTGTGTATCCCAAGTTCTTAGCACAGGGCTTTGCATCTAGTAAATGCTTAATAAAGGTTTCGCTCATTCGTTGATTGATAGAATGAAGAATAATAAAGACAAACAATAAATAGCCTATACAAGTAACTAAACCACTACAGTATGTGTCCCCTACAATGAGTCCTTTTGTATCAGAATTTCTGGGGGAGATTCTGAAGCCCTCTGATACAGAAGGAATAGATTGCAATAATTCCTTGCAAAAAAAGAAATAAATTGTAATAAAAAGAAATCTTCCCCCTAAAAATTAGAGTAGGACATTCTCCATTGTTGCTTCTGTTGCTGCTACTGCTTTGTGGGTAGGGATGGGACCTTGTTAGGCACATGCCTGCCTGCTTCAGGGACCCCCTCCTATTGGGGATGATGATGAACACTGCTGGAGGAGGAGAGGCTGCATTTTGACCAGTGAATGGAGACTCTGATCAGGACCTGCTGGGGCTAGCGAGTTTCTCTGGGGATTAAGCATTTCTATAGCACTTATTTTGTGCCAGGTGATTTATAATGATTATCTCATTTATCTTCCCAACAACCCTGGGAGGTAGGTATTGTTACAAGCTCCATTTTTCAGTTGTAATTGAAGCAAAGTGACTGGTCCAAGGTCTCACAGCTAATGGATTTCTGAGACTGAATTTGAACTCAGGTCTTCCTGATTCCAGGTTCAGGGTTTATTAGCCGCCTCTGGCTATTGACCTGAAGCGGGGAGATGAGTGCCTCTGTGTTTGTGTGGGGAGGGGGGAGATAAGATTGTGGGGGGGGGTGTCTCAGGTGTACCATCCCACCCCTGCACCAGTTAGGGCTCATTTGTAATCGCCTCCTTCCCCCAGGATTGCTGCTTATTTATATTTTTCATTTTCTGACCTTTTCTCTTCACGTACAAATGCTCAGTTATTAATGGACTCTGACATCTCTGTCATATGTTTCGGGATAAATATATTGCTATAATTAACTTAGAGTTACAATTTGATTTGAAAGACGCCGGATTCCCCCATGCTGCTGGAGAATGAATGGATTGTCACTGGGAGCTTAGCTTGGCGCCTGGCGGACTTCTCGAGGGGCACTTTCTTGGGCACTTGGGCACTGGGGTCCAGATGAGTGAATCTTGAGCTGCCGAGCCAGAATGGGCCAGAGAGGCAGCGGCAGGCTAGATGGGGGTCTGGGTCTGGGGGAGGGAGGGGACCCCAGAACAGCGCCTGCCCAGACCGAGCGGTGAGTGTGGATGCCCGGAATCTGCGACCTCTGGGAGAATCTGCCTCCAGCCTGCGTCTCCGTCAGGACAGAGGGGGCCGGGTGTCAGCTGGTACCAAATGAAACCCTCCGCAAGCTGGGTCTGCCCCACGGGCACCGGCTGCCTTTGGCTCTGCCGCGGCGCGCAGCTTTCTTCTCTGATTGCTCATCTGTTCCTTTGCTCGTTTCAGATCTAACCATTCACACTGTGCTCTGCAGAGCTTGTCCCCAGCTCCACGGGGGCAGCTGCAAAAGATGGAGAAGACACCACGAGGGCCTCATGAGTTAGGGTAATTGGGGAGAGAAAACAAAAAACGCTCAAATGGAAACAACTTCGGCCCAAGCAACCTGATCACCAAACGCTTTGGAAAGCCCAAAGTGCTTTGTGAACACGGCCGACTCTCTGGCCACTAGGTGGCGCCACAGTGCCCAGAGCATTGGGTCTGGAGTCCGGAGGAATCATCTTCATGAGTTCAAATCCCACCTCAGACATTTTCTAGTTGTGTGACTCTGGGCAAGCCACTTAACTCTGTTGGCCTCAGTTTCTTCATCTGTCAAATGAGCTGGAGAAGGAAATGGCAAACCACTCCAGTATCTCTGCCAAGGAAATCCCAAATGGGGTCATGATGAGTCAGGAATGACTGAAAAATGAAGGGAATCTGCCTATCTCATCTCTATCTCTAAATTTGTATCTGTCTGTTTATTTATCATCTATTATCTCTCCATATACTCTGCATTTCATTTCTCTATCTACCTTCCTATTATCTCCATCACCCATATATCTACATATCATCCCTATGTCTACATCTAGATCTATGTAAATATTACTAGTAGTATATTTATTATCTTTATACTGTATCTTCTTACTATGGCCTTGTTGTCCAGCCTGTTAGAATTTGCTTGCAAAGAGTGTCTGTTTTATTCATTGTCTTTGTATACGCAATGCCCGTCGCATAGTAGGTGCTTAATAAATGTTTGTTGCTTGATTGACTATAAGGAAAGGTATCTTACCAATAAGGACCATCCCCCAGAGTGGAATGGGGCTGCCCCCGAAGGTAGAGGGTCCTCCCTTACTAAAGGTCTTCAAGCAGAAGCTGCCAAGGCCCATGAGTTGGGGATGTTGCGAGAGAGATTTTTTCCTCAGGTCTTGTAGGACTGGATGGCCATTTAGGTCTTTCCAGCTCAGATTCTTTGGGTTAATGGCTAGTTATGGAGCCCTTGAGCTGGGCTTGCAGCAGGAGAGTTAATAGTAATTTGAATTCGCTGTCTTTTGCCTGAGCTTCTCCACTTGACAAACTACTTAAAATTTCTTCCACTTAAGCAAATGGCTTCTCCATTTCTGTGGCACCCGATGGATGATGGCTGAGCCTTCAGCAATGGCCTGAGCCTGGGGACACATGAGCAAGAGCTACCTCTGCGCATAGACAACCTACGCCTCTTGCCAGCTGGTTTCTACGTCCCAGCATTCCAGGTTTAATTTTGCTTTATTTCATCGTTGGGGAAATCAAGCACAGAATTACATTTTGGAATAAAACCGGAGGGGAGGTTAGATGGGCGACTCTTCTCACTCTTTTTTTATTTTATGAATTTCAGAATAAGAAAAATGGATAAAGCTTCTGACTCCATAAAGGAGCCCTTAGTGGTGATTCTAAACCTGGGCTTCGTAGACCCTGATATTAGGGAGTCCATGAAGCTGATTGGGGAAAACGGACATCTTTATTTTCACCTCTAACTGAACTTTAGCATTTTCTTTGATCATTTAAAAACCTGTTCTGAGAAGGGGTCTCCATGAGCTTTACCATGTTGCCAAAAGGGGTTCCGTGACCCCAATAAGCTTTAGCACTCCTGGTCTATGTGTTGATCCCACCCTCCACCACCATTTTCTACTTACTACTTTTCTCCTCCCTTTCCCCTCTCCTCTCCCTTTCTTTTCTTTTTTCTCCTCTCCTTTTCTTTTCTTTCCTTTTCCTTCCTTCCTGCTTTCCTTTTTTTTAAACCTTTACCTTCCATCTTAGAATCAATACTGTGTATTGGTTCCAAGGCAGAAGAGAGGCAAGGGCTAGGCCATGGGGGGTAAGGGACTTGCCCAGGGTCCTACAGCTAGGACGTGTCTGAGGCCAGATTTGAACCCAGGACCTCCCATTTCTAGGCTTGACTCTCAATTCACTGAGCTATCCAGCTGCCTTCCTTTCTTTTCCTTTTTTTAAAACCCTTACCTTCTGTCTTAGAATTGATTCTAATTATTGGCTCCATGGCAGAAGAACAGTAAGGGCTAGGCAATTGGGGATGTGACTTGCTCAGGGTCACCCAGCTAGGAAGCGTCTGAGATCAGATTTGAACCCAGGTCTGTCTCTCAATCCACGGAGCCACCCAGCTGCCCCCTGATTATTATTATTTTTTTTTAAGGCCACATAGGAAGCACCAGAGCAGAGATTCAAACCTAGGTTCTGTGACTCCAAATGCATGATGTATAATGAATGACTACCTTTCTCTGCTGGCCCTCATCTTCAGGGCTTTCCCTATTTTAAAGATTGATTAATTATTACATATATAATTATACATATATATGTATATATATAAATATAATTGATGATCATTAGGCTCTGAAAGTATCCAGTTTTCTTGAGATGGAGAGATACCCTTTTATGCTCTCTTACCTGATGGAATCACATTGCCCTGCTAGGAAGGGATGGGAAGTAGGTTCTGTGAAAAGAACTCTGGCTTGGAATGAGAAGACCTGAGTTCAAATCCTGTCTCTGATTCTTGCTACCTGTGTGAAGCTGCGAGTTGATTATTTATAAATTTTATAAATTTGTATATAATGATAATATATATTATAATATATAAAAATAAAATTTTTAAATTCCCAAATTTATAAAATGAGGGGGCTGGACTCAATGACCTCTGAGGTCTCCTGGATTTATAAAGAATTTGCTTCCATTTTTGAATCTACTGACCATTTTCATTTGGGAAGAAAGGACCATGCCGATAGTTTGTGCTAGGGTAGACACTGAAGCAGAGCAACATTTTGGATTCAAAGATACTCCCTTCCCATGGGGCTGGCCACTGCCTGCCTGCAGGGATTTAGTGCTTCTCACTGTCCCAGCTGCCAACTGTTCCCAATGAGGTGGTACAACTGGAGAGCACAAGGTGGCCTCCTGGTCTGGTGAATTACAGGGCAGAAGAGATGCTCCAGGTGACACCACTTAGCTGACACTCAGAAACTGGCATCCTTGCCAGCCTGGCTCTGGCCTAATGAAGAACCTCTTAACTTTTAATTAAAATAAAATGGAATGCAGTTGCCTGAGCAGGTGGGAAGTGAAGATGATCTATCTCTGGTTTCAAGTTCTTCCATGTATTTGGAGTTTGGGGATAATTCTCTGACTTCCAATCCTCAGAAGAGGTACTGAATGTATTCTATGGAAGGATGGGAATTGTATACCCAAGTGTGATTAACCTCCCTTCTCAAGGGTTTTCCTTATCTTCTATAAGGACTTCTATAAGAACATGTCTTTGGGATCAGAAAACATCCTGTTATCTTGAGATGGAGAGATGCCTTTTTTTTTTTTGCTCTCCTACCTGAAAGGATGAAATCAAATTGTGAAGGGAAGTAGATTTTATGGAAAGAACTCTGGCTTGAAGTTATTGAGTTCGAATTCTGTCTCTGGTTCTTGCTACCTGTGTGATGTTGGGAGCTGCTTAACCTAACGAGGCCTCAATTTCCTCATTTATTAAATGAGAGGGTTGGACTAGATGACCTCTGATATCCCTTTGCATTTATGAGTATACATGATCTCATGGCCCATAGAGGGATGATAAAGTTGCTCCTATTTATAGTCAAAGAATCCAAGCAGGAAGAAACTCAAGGAGCCATGTTTTTTAACCCTATCATTTAACAGATGAGGAAAATAAGACCCATAGAGGGATGAAGAGACTTGTCTAAGTAACTGAGACAGGATTTGAACCCCAGTCCTTGGACTCCAATTTTAGCACTCTGTACCAGGTTATTCTACAGGCCAGCTAGTCCAAACTATATATGAACAAGATACCTGAGAAGCCATCATTCAGTCTTTGCTCGAAGACCTCAAACAAGGGGAAACCCCCAGACCAGTTTTGGAGAGCTCTAATTATAAGGAAGCACCCCACCTCCTTTTATATAGGCCTAAAATTGCCTCTTTTTACTTTCTGTCTAGTTCTGCCCTCTGGAGCCATGGGGGAAAAAGGCTAATCCTTTCTCAAATAACCTTTAAAACACTTGAGGTAGATGGAGAACATAGATTCTAAGCATTCCTCAGAATTCACAATAGGGGGAACCAAAGTGCTATGAAGATACAGTTTTTATCCTGCAAATTTGATCTATGTTGACAAGCCCAAGATGTTTTTTTCTCCCTAATTGCAGTTTTTTTCCTATGAAAAATGTGAATCATTGCTCCAATTCATCCCACCCTAGGTCCCTTTCATTTGCTTTCTCTCTTCTCCCACATTTGAAGACTTGTTTCTCCATGTTTGGATGAGCAGAAGGAAGTGAGAGAGATCATGACTTACTTCTTTCCATTACCAATTGGCTTCATTTGTTCATCCATCTTTACATCCATCCTTCCATCCATCCATCCATCCATCCATCCATCACCCATTCATCAAATTTACATCTACCCATCTCTCTCTCTCTCTCTCTCTCTCTCTCTCTCTCTCTCTCTCTCTCTCTCTCCATTCATCTATCTCTCCATATCTCTATCCATTGGTCTATCTATATGACTGTCTGTCTATCTATCTATCTATCTATCTGTCTGTCTTTCTATTTCTCTGCCTGTCTAACTTTATCAAAAGAATGAACGATTTTAAATTCTTAGCCAGATGAAGAGCAGTTAAAGGATCTTAGAATGTTTAGCTGGATAAGAGAAGACTTAAGTTGCACCCAATGGCCATTTTCAAGTGGCCACCTGTAAATGGGATTAGATTTATTTAATTTGACTTGGGACAGAAAGGGGAAGCAGAAATAGGAACAATGGACTGAAGTTGCAGTAATCTCCACCCAAGGGGAAAGCTTCCAGACATTTAGATCCACCTCAAAGTGGAAGATAGTATATCTATCTCCAGAGGTGTTGGGTTTCCCCTGCCTGGAGGTCTTCAGGCAGAGGCTGGCTGACTATTTGATGGCGACATTGTAGAGGGATTTGGACTAGACAGTTCTTGAGCATTCCTTCTAACTCTGAGATTCTGGGAATCTGTCTTTGTTGAATCTCTGTCTTTGTTGATGCCCAGTTCTAGTCTCTGGGTTGAGAGAACTGAGGTAGAAATAGGTGATATGGTCTTGGCTACTAGCCTCACTCAATACTTGCCATTGCATGGATGGACTACATGGAAGTGTCCTGCCTCTACTCCATCTTTTTAGCCTACTCATCCATTGTTTCTGAGTTATGTGTGTACAAAGTCATGCTCATCAGTGATTTCTTTTTTATAAAACCCTTACCTCCCATCTCAGAAACAATACTGTGCAATACTGAGGCAGGAGAGGTAAGGGCTAGGCAATGGCGTTAAGTGACTTGCCCAGGGTCACACACCCAGTAAGTGTCTGAGGTCAGATTTGAACTCATGAAGTCTTGCTGACTCCAAGCACTCTGCACTATGGCTCCATCTGGACACTCCTAGAGTAGACCGTATTCTATCCTTGGGTTTTCTTGGTACTCATCTCTACTGATTGTCCTTATACTTGCATGTCTGCTTCTTCTTCTTTCCTTTGCTAGATTATTATTGCTGTCTCACTCTCACCTCACTATCCCCTCATGCTGTCCTTTGCTTCCCCCGAATCTCACCTGAAGCAACACCTTCTTCAGGAATCGTATCCCGATTTCCCAAGTTGGTAGTGTCTTCCCTCTAGAAATGGCATACTTTGTATTTACTTTTCTGGGTAAATGCTATCTCCAACTACCTCCTCCCCATAGCAGTAGAATGCAGGATCCTTGAGAGCAGAGGCTGTTAAATTTTTAAAAACCCCTTACTGTTCGCCTTAGAATTAATACTAAGTATTGGTTCCAAGAAAGGAGTATGGTAAGGATTAGGCAATTGGGGTTAAGGTGACTTGCCCAGGGACACACAGCTGGGAAGTGTCTGAAGCCAGATTTGAACCTAGGATTTCTCTCTCTCTCTCTCTCTCTCTCTGTCTCTCTCTCTCTCTCTCTCTCTCTCTCTCTCTCTCTCT
>NC_058130.1:741297083-741335918 GCF_016433145.1 Gracilinanus agilis | reverse complement strand
CCTTTTCTTCCCCCCTTTTCTCCTTCTCTTCCTCCGTCTCTCTCTCCCCCTCCCTCTCTTTCTCTTTCTCCTTCTTTCTCTCCTTCCTTCCTTCTTCCTCCCCCCATTTCTTTCCCTTCCCCCCTCTTCCTCTCTCCCTCTCTCCTAGTGTGGATAATCCCTTCACCCATGCAGATTAACAACTTTTGTGTGATGGGGGACAGCTAGGTGGTATGATAGATAATAAAGTCCTTGACCTGGAGTCAAGAGGACCTGAGTTCTAATTAACTTCATTACTGTGTGATCCTGAGCAAGGCACTTAACCTTGCTAAGTTTGGAGTCAGAAGTAGAGGGTTTAAACCTCATTTCTGCTGCTCATTTCTTTTTTTTTTTTTAAATTTTAAACCCTTAATTTCTGTGTATTGACTTATAGGTGGAAGAGTGGTAAGGGTAGGCAATGGGGGTCAAGTGACTTGCCCAGGGTCACACAGCTGGGAAGTGTCTGAGGCCGGATTTGAACCTAGGACCTCCTGTCTCTAGGCCTGGCTCTCAATCCACTGAGCTACCCAGCTGCCCCATCTGCTGCTCATTTCTGATTTGACTTCAGGCAAGTGTCTTGGCCTCAGTTTTCCTTTTGCAAAAATCACTCTCAATTTCAGGACACCCTTTTCCTGACTTACCTCCCACCCAGCCCTTCACTGAAACAGTCTTTGAAAATTAGCACCTAGAGTCAACAGGAAGCCATTGGAATTTAGACCTGTACGTTAGGAAAATCACTTTGGCCAGCTGTATGGAGGGTGGATTATAATAAGGAGAGACTTGAACCAAGGTGAGAGGTGACAAGGACCTGGCCCAAGATGGTGGCCTTGTGAGTGGATGGATGGGGATATTTTTGAAAGATAAAGTGGCAATGACAAATGTGAGATTAACATTTAATATACACTATCTCCAAGTATTAAATTTAATAAGATTTATTAATAATAACTAAAGTAAAAAGCTCGAGTAAAAAGGGAGCTAACTCAGCCATGCACATGGGAAAAAGAAGAGGGAGGGCATGGTTTACAGCAAACTTATAAACAACATGTGAAGATGTAAATGTGGGGGCACAGGGAAAAGGATGCTGGGAGATGAAGTCTAAGGGTACAAGATTTTCTAATTATACACACACAAAGATCTGGCAACTGACTGGCCTTGTGGAATAAGTGAGATCAAGGAATCAAGGATGACACCAAGGTTGCTAACCTGGGTCACTAGGAAAATGGTGCTGCCCTTGATGGTGTTAGGGAGGTTTGGAAGAGAGGCAGGTTGGGGGAGAAAAAATATAATGGGATCTGTTGTGATTACAACATAGACATGCTTGCTCATCCTGTTACATTCCTGCTATTCTATCTTGAAATGAAAAGGGAAGAGTTGTGTGGATTTGGATTGGGAGAGGGCAGGTGGCCATTTCAGAGTTCAAAGCATGGTGGCTACTAGCTATCTAGCTATTCCAGGGAGGGTATGATGAGATCCATGTTCAATTTTATAAGATAACAATTTGAAGAGCTGGCATTGATGTGCATTGGCAGAAAGACTTTCTCCCTCTATTCCTTCCTTCCTTCCTTGCTTCCTTGCTTCCTTGCTTGCTTCCTTGCTTGCTTGCTTCCTTCCTTCCTTCCTTCCTTCCTTCCTTCCTTCCTTCCTTCCTTCCTTCCTTCCTTCCTTCCTTCCTTCTTTGCTTCCTTCCTTCTTTGCTTCCTTCCTTTGTTTCTTCCTTCCTTCCCAGATGAGGAAATCGAGGAGGAGAAAAATAGCGTCTTACTCAGAGTCATAAGGCTTGTAGATAAGCCTGAGGTATGACTTGTACTCATTCTTTCCTGATTTTAACGGAGTTGCCTGGGATATGGAGAGTGATTTGTCCATAGTCACATATAGATCCTAAGATGGACTTGAACCCTTGGGCTTTTTGACTTCAAGGCTGGTCTCCAGTCAGTGGAATATGCTACCTTTCCAAACTATCTAAAAGAAAGAATTGTAAGCATAACTATTAATAAATGGAAGTCTAAATGGATAATGGGATCATAGATTTAAAGGCCCTGTGGGTTTGGCCCCTTTCTCTTTACATATGAAGAAATGGAGGCCCTGGGAAAGTTGCTTGGCCAAGGTCACAAAGGTAGTGAATAGCAGAGCTGGCATCCCAACCTGTTCTTTTATCTCTAAATCCATTCCTCTTTCCACCCCGCCAGGCCAGCTGTTGCCACAGCTGCTTCTCTGCACTTCAGCCCCTTTGTAAAGTCTCTGCCTCACAGAGATGGAAGAGCTAATTCTGGTTTGGTTTTCATCCCAGAGCCTTCCGTCCCTTTAATGCAGCATTAATGATTTAAGTCACACTGTAAAATGAATGCACAGGGCCCTCGGTCACGGCTGAGCATGTGGCTGCTTTAGCGGTACACACGTGGATGGATCCTGGCATGGATGCACACCCTTGTAAGAGGATGGGGGCCAGCTGGGCAAGTGTGATGATGATGGAATATTTTCTAGAGTTCAGGAACCTGGAGATTTCACAGTATCCTCGAATCCTAGAATTGAAAGGGATCAAGAGGCCATCTAGTCCAACTTGTAGCTGAACAGATGTCCCCTCCAGATCTTCCAACCTTACCTTGAAGATTTATGGTGAAGGGAAAAACCACCCCTTCCCAAGGCAACCTTTTCTACTCTCAGAGAAGTCCTCACTATTAGGGATGCCTTCCCTATATTCTTTCTCCACTCTTGTTTTATTCTCCCAAATTCCACCTCTTCCTCTCAGTTTCTTAGTTCTAGCTTCTAGAGTTTTATTTTATCCTCTGACATTCACTGCCTGTGTGTCTTTGGATAATTCACTCCACCCAGTTTCCTCATCTGTAAAATGAGAAGGTTGGACTAAGTGAGCTGCGAGACCCCTGGAAGCTTTAGATCTAGCACCCTCTGATCTCTCTCTCCATAGGTCAGCTCTTTTAGATACTTTCTGGCTTCTCTCAGGTCCTAGCTGAAATCCCACCTTCTATAAGAAATCTTTCCCAAACCTTGCTTAATTTTAGTGCCTCCTTTCTGTTAATTATTTCCCATTTATCTTACATATAATTGGTTTTTGTGCATGGCTGTTTTTGTGTTGTCTCTCCCATTAGACTATGAACATCTTAAAAATGGGGACTACCTTTTGATTTTTCTTTGTATCCCTAGCACTTAGCATAGTGCATGACACATAGTAGGTTCTTAATAAATGCTTGAGTGACAGATATGGACCGCAGACATTTACTAACTGGATGACCCTGGGTAAGTGACTTAACTCTGTTTGCCTCAGTTTCCTCATCTGTCAAATGAGTTAGAGAAGGAAATAACAAACCACTCCAAACACTTACTAGTTGAGTGACTCTGAGCAAGTCACTCAACCATGTTTCCTCATCTGTGAAATGAACTATAGAAGGAAATGGCAAACCACTACAGGATCTCTGCCAAGAAAATCCCCCAGTGGGATCAGGAAGAGTTAGACACGACAGAAAAATGACTTAACAGCAATAGCAGAATTTAAGCTCCTGAAGGGCAGGAGTTGTTTCCATTTTTATCTTTATATCCCCAATGCCTAGTATAGTACCTGGCACAGAGTAGGTATTTAATTAAATGCTTGTTGATTGACTGACTATACCTCTTCTCTTCTCTTCCCCATCTTCTTTTTCCATAATAGAACTGTCAGACTTCCCTTATCCCATCCATACTAGGATTAAAAGAAGGAAGAAGAGTTTTCTTTTTCTTTAATGTTTTGGAATTCAGCAGTGTCTAAAATTGGCTCTTCCATTCTCTTGGGGAATGGCCACCTGAGTGAACTTGTGCAGGACTTGGGCTGTAGTTCCTTAGAAATAACGGGCAGTAGTCAGAATCCATCAATGAGACTTGCTCTTGAATTGATTTCAAATTAAATTTTGTTTCTTTCATCCTAGTCAATACTTGGGAACAAGTTCTAATCAGAAGAGCTATTGGAGAGTCACTTGCTCAGCTTGGCTCGTGTCTTGGCACCATCGATGTGGACTCTGCATTTGATTTCCTGTACTTGGGTGCCTTTTTTCTTTTAATCATGATTTAAAACTTTACCCTGTGCTATTGGAAATGCCATTAATTAGCCCTTTCAACTCTTACAGGAATGCTTAATTATACATTTATTTTCTTTGGTTTCTCTGCTCAGAGTGAATTCTTTTTTCTCTCCTTCTTCCTCCAGTGGACCCCAAAGTGCACCACCAGTCAATAGCCGAATTATGAGAAGTGTAATTTCCTTTACAGACTTAATGAGCTGATGAGTAAATAGCTGTCAGGTCATTGGACACAGCTATTGATTGTGGTCTCCTGCCCAGCCAGTACATTTCCCTCCTGCTGAGAATGACAGATCAATGGAGAATCTCCCATGGAGGGTAAGATACAGAGGCTTTCCTCCTTACTTAGAGTTCTGCCCATACCCAGCTCTCATTGAGTCCTTTGCTTTCCTTCTGAGCCGCTGTGTTTTATGAGCTTCTTCCCTGCCAAGCTCATACTTGAAGCTCTGGTTTTATGGACCAGCTAGATCACAGCTTCCTCCTCAGTCATCCAATCCATGCTCCCAAAGGTTAATGTCTAATCTAAATCAAATCCCTTGCAAGTTGAGAGATCATAAGGTAAGGGACAGATCAGGCTCTCCCACACATGGAAAGAGGAGAAAGCCCTTACCAGTTTGATAGAAGTTTCCTGGAGGGGTTGGCTTGATTAGGGTGGATGGAGACTGCTGGAAGAGAATGGACAGATCAAATAAATAAATGAAAAATCCATATCTTAAGTTTATTTTAGGCATTAATTTAAAGTTTTCAAAGTGCCTTTTAAAAACTATCTCAACCTTACCACAACCCTGGGAAGGAGATGGTATTTATTATAATCTCCATTTTATGGTTGAGGGAACTGAGGCAGATAAGAAATTAAGTGACTTGCCCAGGGTCACCCAGCTAATGTCTGAGGTAGGATTTGAACTCAGGTTTTCTAGATTCCAAGTCTTAGACTTTATCCACTGTGTCATCTCTCCCATTCTCCCAAATTTTCCCCTCTTCATTACTTCCTTATCACTGTTGAAGGTACCACCATCCTTCTAGTCATTCTGGCTGGCAACTTAAAAGTTATCCATAACTCTTTCCTCTGACTTGTTAGTGTCTAATTGATTACCAAATTCTCTCATTTCTAGCTTTAGAACATCTCTCAGACATGGCCCTTTCTCTCTTTTGATACTACCACTACCTGGTGTAGCCCTTATCAATGGAGAGCTGGATTTGGAGTCTAGATCTCAGGAACCACTGTGAGTCAGAAACTCAGGAGGTCCAGACATCAGGAATCTAGGAAGTCACTTAATCTCTTTATCCTTCAGGAATCTGGGGCTTTGTTGCCTTTTTGTGCCTTCTTTATGTTTCAGCTGCTTTTCCAGTCCTCTTTCAGGCCACTCAATTATTCAAGAAGCATTTCTTATGTGCCAATCTTGGGCCAGGAACTGGGAGACAAAACTCCTGGGTTCCTAATATATGGACTGCTCCAAGTATCTCCCCACTTCTAGTCCACTCTTGGCTCAGTTCTCCTATTGATCTTTGGAAAGCACAAGTCTCATCGTTCTATCAAATGCAATCATTCTCTCTTTCTTACCTTCTGTCTGAGAATCAATACCAAATATCAATACTAAGACAGAAGATAAAAAAGGCTTGGCAATGGGGGTTAAATGACTTGTCAAGGGTTATACAGACAGGAGGTGTCTAAGACCAGATTTGAACCTAAGACCTCTCATCTCCAAGTCTGGGTCTCTATCCTCTGAGCCACCTGGCTGCTCCTAAATGTAATGACATTCTGTCATCTCCAAGATCAATTATAAAATCCTTGGTTAGTGTTAAGAACTGATCACACATCTCCCCATACCCCCTATTTTTAATTTCTGCTTCACATTAAAGACTTGTGTCAACTCCTTCCACTTAACTGATGCAATACACAATGGAAAAACAAATGATCTGCAATCAGAAGACCTGAGTTCAAATCCTTTCTCATACTTACTTGAGTGACCTTGGGCAAATAATTTTCTCCCCTCTCTGGGCCTCAGTTTCCTCATTGATAAAATGAAGGAGTTGGACCAGACAATCTCTGAAGTCCCTTTCAACTTTAGGTTCATGATGCTCTGATTCATTTTTCCTTTATGGCCTTGAGGAGGAAGAACCATTTTCCAAGGCTGAGACTTTGATTTGTGTTCTTAAATTGTGTCCTTCTCCCTATGATGCCCCATGTTTGGAAGTTACTCTAGAGGTAGTGGGCATCACTTTCAAGGAATTCTGGGAGAAGCCAAGAAAAATGGTCATCTTTTGATGTAGATAACAGGGAAGCTTGTATAGAAACACCTAAGATTCCTTCCCTAGAAGAGCTAGTGCAGTTGAAGCCCTCCTTGGACAGATACCATTGGGGAAACAGGGCACAAAGATCCCTGTAGTCTAGCCCCTCTTGATTTAGATTTTAAGAAATGAATGAAAAAATTATATGAAAATAACAACAATTAACATTTATGTTGTACTTTAAGGTTTGCAAAGTATTTTACCAATATTACTTCATTTTATTCTCACCATAGTCCTGGGAGATAAGTGCTACTGTCATCTCTATTTTACATTGGAGGAGACTGAGACAGATAGAGATTAAGTGACTTGCCTAGGGCAGTATTTTGATCTGCTGAGTCTCCAGCTATCACCTCAGTCATTACGTATCTGCTTCTGTCCCATTGGCTTACCTTGCTTCAAAGCTTAGCAACTAGGTGTTACCTACTCAAATGAAATAGTATTTGTGAAATACCTTAGCATGGTGCCTGGCACTTAGTAGGTACCATATAAAATTTAGCCATCATCATCACCATCACCACCCCCATCATTACCACCTTTACTACCATCATCATCTTTATTGCCATCATCATCATCACCATCACTCTCATCCTCATCACTCTTCTATGATGCTTTCCTGATCCCTACAACTCCAAATCTTAGTCGCATTCTCAAATATGCCCAAGTCATGATTGGTATGGCGGTGTGATAATCAGAGAGCTGGATCTTGAGTCAGGAATCCCTGCATTTAAATCTTGGGTTGGCCAAATACTAGCCATGGGACCATGGGGTTACTGCTTGCCCTTTCAAATAACTCTCTAAGACTGTCCCCCCCCCCCGATTTATCCTTTGCACCTACAGCACTGTACTTATATTATGTACTTGTTTATGTTCCTGTCAGATCTTGCTTTATAGAAAATAAGTTGCTTGATCTCAGGCTTTGAATCTATGACTCTTTAGAGAACTTCCAGGCAGAATATGTAGGAGCTAGAAAAGTAGCTTAAGAACCAGGGACATCTGAGTTCAAATCCTGCCTCTGACACATCCTGGCTATGTGACCCTGGGCAAGTCACTTAAATGCTCAGTGTTTTAGTCAATTCTTCATGTCTCTAAATTGAAGGGAGAGTGCTGAATTGAATAGGTAGAGGGAGTTTCCTTATCCACTTTATCAATGATATCACAAGTCTAGTTCCCATCCCCATTCTTAGAACCTAACACAGTTCTTGGCACATAATAGGTCTGTAACAAAGTCATGGAATAAATATTCTTTAAATGTTTTCTGGCTGGTATAACTTTGACCTCGACTGATGTGAAGCATGTGACCTAGAGACTATGGTATTCTCTTTGGCCATCCTGCCTGGTGGACAACATAGACCTGAGCTTCCTAGCCTTGGATCCTTGAATTTATTTTTTTAATTATTTTGGTAATTGTTACAATATAGTTGGTTTCCTTGGTAATCCAGTGTATTTTATGCATTTAAAAATCTTCTTCTGAGAAGGGATGCAATGCTTCACCAGACTTCCAGAGAGGGACATGACACACACAAAAGGTTAATAATCTCTTCCTAGACAGACAGCTAAGAGGAAAAAAGATTCTTGCTGACCTACAGGGGCACGGAGGAGGAAATTTAGTCCTGAGCGAGTTCCTGGAAAGTAAATAGTTTAGCCAGTCATAGCCTTTACTGGACAGGCGCCCAGTCTCAGGCAATCAATCCTTCCCATGAGATCTTTGAAGACTAGGTCCCTGACCCTCTCATAGCTGACCTTACATCTTATCTTTTGGTGTTTTGAGCTCATTTTGAACACCATGTACTTCTTCCTTTCCCTTTCTCCCATCTCCTTTATATGTGCTGTTTTCTCCCTATTAGAATGTAAACTCCTTGAGGTCAGGGATTATCTTGTTTGCTTGTATTTGCATCCCTGGTGCTTAGTACAATGTCTGACATAGTATTGAGTTATGTTTAACTCTCTGTGCCCATTTGGGGTCTTCTTGGCAAAGATACTGGAGTGGTTTGCCATTTCCTTCTCCTGCTCATTTGACAGATGAAGAAATTGAGGTTAACAGGGTTAAGAAAACTTGACCAGGGACACACAGCAAGTAAATGTCTAAGGCTAGATTTGAACCGAAGTCTTCCTGACTCCAGGATTAGTGTTCAATCCATTGTATCACCCAGATGCCCAGTCTGGTATATAGTAAGTGCTTAATATTCTCTCCATTGCTGTCTCTCATTTCTGTCTCTGTCTCTTTTTTTCTCCCTCCCATCTCTCTCTCTCTCTCTCTCTCTCTCTCTCTCTCTCTCTCTCTCTCTCTCTCTCTCTCTCTCCCCTCTCCCTCTCTGTCTCTTTCTGTCTCTCTCTCCATCTATTCATCATCTTTCTCTCCTTATCCAAACTTAATATTTCAGTTCTGAAGTCCTTAGTTTATTCATGTCTAAAGTAACATGGCTGACCTTGAGGCTCTCCAAGAAGGTTTTCATCATAATAACATGCTCCAACATTCTAAAATACTTCTCCTTTCCCCTAAACATCTAGAAAATCGCAGCATTTCTTCCTAGTTTTCAAATCCTTCAAATTGTGATAAAAACCTAAGTTTAAAAAGTGATAAGATGGCATATTATCACTTACTTAATTAGCCACTATGTGTGAAAACATATGTTCTCTTTCACAGTTTGTCCCAGAATTCCCCTCATCTTTTCTTGCCTTCTCTAGTTCTACACTTATCATCCTATGTAGCAATCAGTATTGATGAGGAAACTGGAATTTAAAAACAAGTAATCATTTTTCACGTTGGCATAGAATTTTTTTAAGATTTGAGGAGGTTGGCTTGGCTGTTTACTTCTTTTCAATGTCCTCTCCTCATTCCCTGGGGGCCCCCTCAGAGCTCTGATACTCTTACCATTCCTCCTTCTTAGAACTCATCTGACAAATGAGTTCATCCTATTGTCTTAGTAATTCCAAACTTAAAATTAAAAAGAATATTTACAGATCTTTTCCTCTGACACAGTGTTTTATAGACCCCCCCAAAAAAGTTCATTGACAAATTCTCTGATTGATTGTAGACTCTCAAGGAGGAATCTGTTGTAGCCAATGGGTGTTATTTATTGGATTGAATTTGAAGAGGGCTTCAAGTGTTGATGTTTGTGAACCCCTAAATCTTCTTATAGTTTTCCAAAAAGACTCTGTTAAGCAGAGAACAATTAAGCTCCTGACTCATGAGCATAGCAAAAAACAGCATAAAACCACAGGTCAGAAAGCAATAATTAAGGGACAAAAGTGTTTGAGAAATTCTCAGGACAACTTATGTGAATGACAAGAAAGTAGTTTTCCATTCAGATGGCATTTAGTGATCGGTGCATTTATCTGGGTATTTAATCATTTCCTCAACAAATATTTCTGGAGTGACTCCTTCATTTGGTCTCAGTTGTTTAACTGCAGAGAGGACAGTGGGTAGAGCTTAGGAGAAGGGACTAGTAGGATTTGGTGCTTCTCTTTAACTCAACCATGTAGGAAAATGGGGGAATTTGAGTTTTAAAATCATTCTTTGCAAATCACTTAGTTAAAACTGTAAACACCTCCCAAGATCTCATTGGGCCCAAAGTCTAAGCTCTTCTATACTAAACTTAAAAATGTAGAAGGAGCTTTCACCCAATCTTTTCCACTTATTTTCACATTTAATTTTCTGATCCCCCGAGCTTCTCCAGGACAGGGACTTAATTTCCATTTTGTCTTCTTATCCTCAGCACTTGGCAGTGGTAAATACTTCATCACAGCTTGTGGAATTGAATTAAATTGAAAGTAATCTCCAGGACCAGTTGTTTCTCCATGTGGGAAAAAAAATAACCTTCCATTCTCAGCCCCTCTCATTTCTTCAAACAGAATTTACTCTGCATACCACCAGTTAGTTGTCTTGTTAAGATAATTTACTCAAAGTGCAAAGCTTTAGAATTAATATAAACTAGCTGTACATTCTAAGGAATAAAGACTATGGCACTTTTTCATTTGACCTCAGAATACATGAAGCACCACCATTAAATTGCAGTTGGAGACTCAAAACTCAGTTTATCTGATTTTAGTATGTATCACAGTCACTTTCTATCCACGTTTGCAGCAACCTTCACAACTTAATGCTGTTAAGATGAACATTCTCTGGAGACTTGATATTGTCAACGTGGAATCTAGAGACCCCAAACTTGTGGCCTGGTGAGATCTGATGAACCCCAAGTTTTAGAAATAGCTTGCAGGTTGGAGACCCCCAAAGCTTGTAGTCTTCCCCATTGTATCAGAGACCCTTTCCCAGGAAGACACACCTGGGCAGGGACCATCCTTTAGTATCCATTGGAAGCAGCCCCTTCCATAGCTCAGCCAGTAGAGTGGAGGACTGTAGATCCTTGGGTCGGCTCAAAGGGGTAGTCATCATCTAGCTCGGTGGCACTCCCAGGGGTCAGGGACCAGAGCGAGCAGAGTTCAATCCTCGACTCTGCATAAGGCATGTGGCACGAGGCTCTGAGTGGAGGCCTGGTCAGCCCTGTTCCCCCCCTTGTCCTTAGCTAAAGAGCAGCTTTTCTGACTATTTAGTAGTTCTGTGCTTTTCAAAGTTAACTATATATGTGTATATATACATACATATGTATATATATATATATTTAAATAAAAGTTTGATTTTCTATAACAAGAGTCTCTTTTGCATTCCTTGTGCCTAGCCCTGAAGGGAAGTTGACTTTTTTAATCATTTCATATATATATATATANCTCTCTCTCTCTCTCTCTCTCTCTCTCTCTCTCTCCCCTCTCCCTTTCTCTTTTTCCTCTCCTTCCTCTCTGTCTCTCTTCTCTTCTCTCTTCCCCCCATCCAAGTGCCTACTATGCGCTTTCTCTCTCATCCCTGACAAATCACCCTTAGAGATTAGTTATAACATGATAGGTGCAGAGGAGAGCCCAGGCAAAGTACCATCAGATCTCTGGGAAGATCTGAGGAGGTTTCCTGGACAGGGTGGCAACAGAGCTGGGATTTGAAGGAAGATAAAAATCTCAATAGGCAAGTGTAGGTGGAGTCCATTCCAAGCATGGGGAACAGATCAATCAAAGTTGCAGAGGTGGGAGATGGCAGGATGAGATCATGAAATGGCAAGTATTTCAGCCTGGCTGGTTTATTGAGTGTGTGAAGAAGAAAAATGGGAAAGAAGGTTGGAAAGGAAACTGGAAAGGAAGTGGCAAAGGGGAGGATTGATCAGGGCAAGTGATACCTAAGATGACTCTTGAGAATAGACAAAGATTCTCAGAGGCAGAGACGAGGTGGGTACAATATAGGAATAGGTCTCTGCTTGAGCAAATGCTTCTCTTAGAAGTGGGAGATGGCATATCAAATTCTCAAGTTCAAGGGACATTATCTTGCCTCTGCTGATAGGAATGGAGAGCATGTGAAAGAGATTAATTTGAGCAGGTAGGAGATGGACAACAGAGGACCTTAAGTGCTAGGCTGGGGAGTTTCTATTTTGTCCTTAGAGGCACCAAGGAGCTATGGAAGGCTTTTGAGTAGGGGAGTGATATGGTCAGAACTATACCTTAAAAGGTTATGTAAGGTTTGGAGGAAGGATTGGAGAGCAGTTCCCCTTCCTTGTCCTGGGTTTGTGGGAAAAAATTAATAAATATTCTCCCAGTGCCATTGAAGTAGCCAGTCTATCCAGGAACTGAATCAATCTTGTTGGAGCTGCCTTGGGAGTCATCAACACAGCATTGAGGAATTACCCATGCTGAATTACATTATACGTGGTGGGAGGGGCTGGGAGTTTACATTAAAAAAAATCCTTTTTCAAACCAGAGTTGGAATGTTCCTAGACAAGCGCTTTCCCTCTGTTGCATTCCCCTAAACAATTTTCATTATCGATTGGCTGTCACCCCTTCCAGCACTCTCTCCTTCACTAGCCCCAGGACTACATGATGCTGGCTCTAGGTTCTCTATGTTTCAATGCCTTTTTAATTTATAAATGTGCTTCTCTATGTACTTCTGTCCAGGACAGTATGTGCACATATGGCATATTCTAAGAATTATTACTGAAGACATCATAGGATCATCGATTGAAAACTGTAAGGGACTTAGGAAGCTAGCTAGTCTAACCCTTCATTTTACAGATGAGGAAACAGAGTCAGGGAGGTGGAGTGACTTGGCCAATGTGACACAGGTAGTAAGTGATGTCCTTTAGCATGCCTGCCTCTAGGCTGGCTCTGAGAAGTCTTGGGGGACAGGAAATGGAGAAACCAAGAGAGATGGCAGAGGGCAGTGTCAGAGGAAGAGGGGTAGTATGGAGGACAGAATGGAGAAGGATTGCATCGTCTTAGAGCTGGAAAGACCCCATGAGTCATCCAGTTCAATCTGTAGCTAATCCAGGTCCTAACATTTATTTTTCCAATTACATTTAAAAACAATTTTAATATTCAATTTTTAGAAATTTGAGTCCCAAATTCTCTCCCTCTCTCCCTTCCTCCCTTAATGAGAAGGCAAGACATTTGATATGGATTATGTAAAGTGCAGCCATGTAAAATATATTTCCATATTAGTCACATTATGAAAGAAAACACAGACCATAAAAACATGAAAAAAGGACAGTAAAAATAATATGCTTTATTCTTCATTCAGACTCTATCAGTTCTTTCTCTGGAGGTGGATAGCTTTTTCCATTATGAGTCCTTCAGTATTGTCTTGGATTGATGCATTGCTGGTAATAGTTAAGTCATTCACGGTTGATCGTCACATAATATTGCTGTTACTGTGTATAGTGTTCTGCTCACTTCACTTTGCATTAGATCATGTAAGTCTTTTCAGGTTTTTCTGAAAGTATCCAGGATTCTTTTTGGCAACCTTCCTGATGGATGGTTATCCAATCTTTGCTTGAAGACCTTCAGCAATGGAGAACTCACTATGTCCCAAGACAGCTGATTCTACTTGCGGCTAGCTATCATTGTTAGGAAGTTTTCCCTTACCTTGACCTGAACCCTGTCTCTCAGCTACTTCTTCTCATTCAATTGAGTTCTGCTCTCAGAGATCAGACAAATCAAGTCTAACTCCTTAAACACAGTTCTTCAGACATCTCACAGGCTCATAAATTTAGAACCAGAAGGGATCTTACAGGTCACTGAGTCCAACTCTCATTTTACCAATGAGAAAGCTGGTCTTATCTCTAGGACAGCTCTCATATCTTTCCTGATTCTCCTTTTCTCTAGGGTGAATATCTGTATTTCCTTCAATTGATTAAAAACATTTTAATTTATTACTTATTTTAAACATTCTTTAAATTTTCGAGTTCCAAATTCTCTCCCTCCCATGTCCTCTGAGTAGGCAAGCAATATATTATCAATTAGAAATGTGAAATTGTATAAAGCATTTCCATATTATCCGTATTTCTTAAAAATAAAGAAAGTGAGAAAACTATGTTTTGATTTGTACTCAGAGTTTTTCTCTCTCTGAAGGTAGAGAACATTTTTTCATCATGGATCCTTTGGAACTGTCTTCAGTCATTGTATTGATCAGAGTAGTCAAGTCTTTCACAGTTGATCACCACATAATATTGCTGTTTACCGTGTACAATGCTCTTCTGGTTCTTCTCACTTCACTTTGCATCAGTTCAAATAGTTCTTGTCATGTTTTTCTGAAGCCACTTCCCTTTTCATTTCTTATAGCACAATAATACTCCATCACAACCATATGCCACAACTTGTTTAGCCATTCCCCAACTGATAGACATTCCCTCAGTTTCAATTCTTTCCCACCACAAAAAGAGCTGCTATAAATATTTGCACATATGGTCCTATAGGGCTCTATATACTGTGCCATCTAGTTGCTTCTAGTTACCTCTAGGAAAGGGTAATAATTTCCCTGGCAATACTGAGGACAGTGTCTGCTTGTGTGCTGTGCCTGTCTGTATATCATGAGATCACTGATTTACCAATAGAAGGGACCTTTGAGGCCACCTACCCCAACCTCATTATTTTAGGGATGAGGAACATAGAAAGAAAGTGACTTGCCAATGGTCACACAGTTAGAAAATTGTCTGAGATTTGAACCCAGATCCTCTCTACTCCAGATCTGGTGCTCTATCCACTGTGCCACCTAGCTGCCTCCTGAAATACTCTTTTAAAACATTTATTCAATTATGACTCAGTCTCCAGCAGTTTGCAGACTTTGGCATTGTTCTGCATAATCATAGTTAATATTTATATTTGAAATTTTCACAACACTTCACATGTATCATCGGAGTTCTCTTAGGAGGGCCTATGAATGGTGGTGCTGAATCTGAGCAGCCTGTGCTCCTCTCTTTCCTGGGTCCTGGCCTCCCCAGCTTTTTTTCTCCCTTCTTTCCTGGTCTGCCTTCTATCCTCTTCTCAGAGGGGATACTCCTTCCCTAGTCAGCAGGTCAGGTTAATGCCACCTTACAATAGATTTTGGGATCTCCTGGGACCAGCCTTTTGTCTGGGCACAGAACTGGGTCTAAATTTAATTGAAGGGTTTCCTGAAACCCCAAACTGCTGATCTGGCTTCTGACAGGAGACTGAAGATTTCATTTTTAGATACCTGAAGAAAGAATCAGGAGACAGTTCCTGTCAAATGTGTAGGGCAGTGGTTCCCAAACTTTTTTGGCCTACCGCCCCCTTTCCAGAAAAAATATTACTTAACCCCCTGGTAATTAATTAAAAAAAATTTAATAGCAATTAATAGGAAAGATAAATGCACCTGTAATCATCACCGCCTCTTCCCCCCTACTCCCCCCATTGCTGCAGCACCCACCAGGGGGCGGTGGAGCCCACTTTGGGAATCACTGGTGTAGGGGAACATCAGAGCAGGGTGGAGGTAGAGGGGCAATGGTGCTGTGTCTTTCCTGCTATCAGGGTCCAGGCCTAGGTGTGCAGGACATTTGAGAAGGGCCAGCTGGGTCTGGATGGTGGGGACCCTCAGAAGGAGAGAATGTCATTGTTCCCATTTTCCAGAATCTCCAAATCTGAGATGGAAGGGATCTCAGAGGCCCTTTAGACCAACCTCTACCTGAAAAGAGTATCCTACAATATCCCTAGTAAAGAGTCACTTGAATGCCTCTGGGGATAGGGAGTGGGCTACCTTTTGAAGAAACTCAGCCCACTTTTGGGTGGCTCTAGCTGCTTTAAAGGCTTTATATAGAAACAAAGCCTGTTTCTCTCTTAACTCCTAAAAATTGCTCCTACTTCAGCCCTCTGGGAATAAGCAGAATAAGTCAAATTCTTTTAGATGACAGCCCTTAAAATACTTGTTTAATAGCGAACATTTATAAAGCACTTTAAGGCTTACAGAGGGCTTTGCACATGTTATCTCATTTGATCTGGATGACAACCCTATGAGGGTTATCTGTATTTTATGGATGAGGAAACTGAGGCTGAGACATTTACTAGATTGGGACACTGGACGAGTCACTTAACCTCTGGGTGCCTCAGTTTCCTCATCTATAAAATGGGGATAATAAGAATATGTACCTTCTAGGGTTATTTGTAAAAAATATTTCAATGTTATTTGTATATATATGTGTTATTTGTATGATCTTTATATTATTCACATATATGTATATGCATATGTAACATATTATATTTGTATGCCATTTGTAAAATATTTGTAATTTTGTTGTACAATTTGTAAAATTGTAATTACAAAAGAGCTTTGTAAATCTTGAAGTGTTTTGTAAATGTTAGCTATTATTATTATTCCAGTCAGCTATATGGCACAGTGGATAGAATGCTGGGTCTGGAGTCAGGAAGAATCATCTTCCTGGGGGCAGCTGGGTGGCTCAATGGATTGAGAGTCAGATCCAGAGATGGGAGGTCCTGGGTTCAGATCTGCCCTGAGACACTTCCTAGCTGTTTGACCCTGGGCACGTCACTTAACCCCCATTGCCTATCCTTTACCACTCTTCTGCCTTAGAACTAATACCCAGTATTGATTCTAAGATGGAAGGTGAGGGTTTAAAAAAAAGAATCATCTTCCTGAGTTCAAATCCAGCCTCAGAAAGACATTTGCTAGCTGTGCAACCGTGGGTGAGCTGTTTAACCCTATTTGCCTCAGTTTCCTCATCTGTCAAGTGATCTGAAGAAGGAAATGGCAAACCATTCCAGTATCTTTGTGAAGACAATTTCAAATGGGATCTCAAAGAGTTGGATTAGATTGAACAACAACATTGTTATTATTATTATTACTGTTATCATTCTTCACTTCAGGTCCAAGCTTTACTCATGGCACCACTTAGCTGCCTCACAACCATCAGGTGGCATTGCTAACCCAAATTCATTCTCATTCAGAACCAGGATCTTGGAAGGACTGTACTTGGTTATATATTCCAATCAGACCTAGAGTAGTACTGAAGAAGTTCTAAGCTTTTTATGCTTTTCAGAGAGTAAGAAACTTTCCATCCTCATGTCTTGTTTCTCTCCAGGTAATTGCATGCATATTGGTGGGCCAGTGGATGTTGTTAAATAAGCTCTGAGCCCCGCACTCTCAGAAATATGACCTCCTTTTTCAATTTACTATATTTTATAAAACTATAGTCACTTGACTTTGGAGTAATAGAATAGGCTATTCACATGTATGGACAGATATGTCTAACTGTAGACAGTTTTTTTTTACCTTTTTCTTAGAATCAAGAAAAGGTCAATACAATACATAATGGAACGTGTATTATGTGTCTGAATGCCTGCAGTTTCTCCCAGATCTGGGAAACTCCAGTATATAAGTAATCTCTGAACCTTGGAGTTTTAGGACACAGTTCAAATTCCCTGGAACAAAACTCAGCTCTTATTGGAGTAGAAAGTTTCCCTAGTTTAGGAGTCAACAAAGCCTCCACATGTAGCAATTACGAAAACAGCAAATGCAACCAACTGGAAGTTAGAATTCAGCCATGGTCCAGTAGAAAATGTCCTCTTTCAAGTCAGAGGATTTGAGTTCAAATGTGTTAGGATTAAAATTATCTCAAGGGACTCACTTTTTGGTAAGGATATCAGTTCAGTGATTATTTCAGTTCATAAGATAGTCCAGCATCACAACCAATAAAGTGACATAGGTCAATGGCTCTCTCTAAATGACCAGAGACCTTGAAGCCTGGTGAGCTAGCTTAATAAATAGTTTTAGGAGCTCATTATTCAGCTCCTCCCTTGAATATTTCAAGACTTCTCTAATAGGGAGCCAGTCAATTAAGAGGTGGTCCATCAAACTATCCATCCTTCCCCTATCCCTGTATCATGGGGGACAGGTATGTAGGAAAAGAACCCTTGTTCCCATCATATATTAACCAAATTCTGTTAAAAGGATGACATTCCTAGAGATTCCTAAGAACAACAGAAATACAAAAATCAGTAGACTGGATGGAATCTCAGCCCCAAATCCCAGATGCAGGAATACGCAGTAGTTCTTCCTAATATACAGGAACTAGGGCCTTTCTACTCTAGGGTGCCAATAGAAGAATTAATACAGTAAATGAAAAATAGATTTTTACTAATCTTATGTTTACTATCTGTAAGAGTTGAAACAAGTCACCAAGAGGAAGACTCCCCAGATCTTTAGTTTCCTCATCTCTAAAATCAAGATTAGATGCCCCCTGAGGTCCCCTTTAGCTCCTGTTTTCTTATGACCCTCTGGGGGAGAGTGGCAGGGGTCTGTCCTATTCTTTTTTTAAAACCCTTACTTTCCATCTTAGAATCAATACTGGGTATTGGTTCTAAGGCAGAAGAGTGGTAAGGGCTAAGCAATGGGAGTTAAGTGACTTGCCCAGGGTCACATAGCTAGGAAGTGTCTGAGGGCAGATTTGAACCCAGGGCCTCCTGTCTCTATGTCTGACTCTCAATTCACTGAGTCACCCAGCTGTCCCCAGTCTGTCCTATCCTAACATTTTTATCAGTGATTTGGATGAAAGTGTAGGAGACACACTAACAAATCTCTAAATAACACAAAGCGAGGAAAGATAGAAAATACCCTGGATAAATGTTAGGATCTACAAAGATCTTGACAGTTGGAGGGTTGGGATAATACTAGAGGAGTGGAGGGTTATTTTGGGGATCGAATGTGATTTCATCTCATTTGGTGCATAAATTTGTAGGCACACAAACAGTCACATGTCTACATAGTAAAGTGTTTTATAAACCTTAAAGTATTATATAAATATTATTTAGCTATTAGGTCATGAAGAAGCTGGATTGGGTACATAAGGCAGAAACCAGGTTCCTGAAGTTTCCTGAGTTGAAGGCATATGAAGATTAATTGAAGTAATTGGAGATGTTAGCTCCTTAGAAGAGAAGATTGGGATGAGGGGAATAGGACATGATAACAGCGTTCCAGTATTTGAAGATCTTTTATATGGAAGAGAGATTAGATTTTTTTTGTGTGGCCCCAGAGGGCAGATCCAGGAATAGTTATGGGGTGGGTGATGTTGCAGAGAAGACAGTTCAAGTTTGATGAAAAGGAAAACTTCCCAAGGAATGGAGCTATCCAAGAGAGTAGAATGAGCTGCTTGGTGAGGTGGTGAGCTCTTCATTGCTGGAGCTCTTCAAGAAGAATCTGGATAGCTTCTAGGGGGCAGTGAGATGGCTCAGTGGATTGAGATCCAGGCTTAGAGATGGGAGGTCCTGGATTCAAATTTGGTCTCAGCCTCTCTCTAGCTGTATGATCCTGGGATAGTCACTTAACCACCACCACTCCCCCATTGCCTAACCCTTACCACTTTTCCGCTTTAAAACCTATTGATTTTAAGATGAAGGTAGGGGTTTTTTGTTTTTGTTTTTTGAAGAAGAATCTGGATGACCAACTGTCGGGTATTTTCTAGTGGTGATTCCTTTTCAGATATGGGTTGACTCTTTCAATACTAAGATTCTGTGATTTTATGATTCTATTCCTGGCTCAGAGGAACTTCTTTATTTTCTGACCTCCCTAATGTGACCTACTGTGTACATAAACCCTGGTACTATTCTACCACATGAAGAGGGGTGGAATTGGGATATAAATTCCTAATACTTCCATCTCTATTCTTGTTTATCTGCCTTCATCTGCACAGAGCATAGTCTTATTTTTATTTTACTTTTAAATTCTAATTAATTAGTTAAGAATATTTTCCCATGGTTACAAGATTCGTGTTCTTTCCCTCTCCCAAACATTCCCCCCTTCCCATAGCCAACAAGCAATTCCACTGGGTTTTACATGTGTCATTGATTAAGACCTATTTCCATATTATTGATATTTGCATTAGGGTGACCGGTTAGTCTATATCCCCAATCATATCCCCATCAACCCATGTGATCAAGCAGTTCTTCTGTGTTTCTACTCCCACAGTTCTCCACACAGAGTGTGGTCTTGCAGGTGGCCTTCTTCCTTGAGTATCTCCATCACTTCTTGGGCCATTCTTGGCTACCTCCAGAAGGTCTGAGCCAACTGGCAGAAGGAAGCCAGAGGATTTCAATTTCCCCTCTTCAGTCAGCCAACTCTTAACAGCAAACACTCCAGTAAGCTGCTCCTAAGCTCCATGACATGTTTTCAGACACTTTGAATTAAGTGAGCTCTCTTCCTTCTCTGGTGGAGTCCTCAGCAAATCTGCTTCCCAAGTACAAGTGGCTCCTCAGGGGCTGGGTTGTGACCCATAACCCACTTCCACTCCACTCCTGACTTGTGCTGGTTTGCAGTCAAAGGTATAAGTCAGCCACCTTCCATGGATTCAGAGTTCCCTCTTATCCTGGAGGCAGGATGGCCTTATGAAAGGAACACTATATTGGGAAGTAGAAGGTTCAAATTCAAATTCTTCCACTTACAAGCCATGTGACCTTGGGCAAATTATCTAACCTTTCTGGGTTTTAGTGCCTCATCTATAAAACGAGGAGCTTTTGCTAGATAACATCTGAGATCCCTTCCAGCTCTAAATATGTGACCCCATGAGATACATACTTCATTTTGCCCAACAATGAACAGCAATCTCTCATTCACAGATACAGCTCTGACCTCACAAGGTCAGCTCCCCAGTGATTAATGAAGGTTTGTTTTTGGAGAAGGCAAAAGTCTAATTTGAAAAATGAATGTGGATGCTGCCTGCTTTCCTTCCCAGTTTAATTAAGAAACAAAACTCCATTGAGAATAGCATGTTTTTCTATTCCAGTCTTGAAGAATGATAACAATGCAAAGTAGAACAGAGGCATGGGGGCAGAGGCCATCAAGTGAGAGTTCTTCCCTCTTGTAAAGATTCATAGACCACACATAAGGTTGCTAGAACTGTCCAAATCCTGTATTGGGGTGGAGTGAGCATCTGAGTCATGGGGATTTCAGGAAACCCACAGGGTAGGAGCTTTATCCTCTGGCCTCAGTCTTGCAAGCAGCTTCGTGGGAAGACGTTCCTAGTTTTCCCATCTTCTACTGGAAATGATCATTTCGGAAGCTTGTTTCCTACTGGGAGGGGACATTGGCCAGGGAATAAGAGGGTTTGAATTTGAATCCCAGTCTTTCCAGTTTAGTAGCTGTATGATCTTGAGCAAGTCACTTACATTTTCAGCATCTGTTTCAATTTCCCTCCATTCCATTCATTTCAATTAAATAAATCTTTTTGGTATACGAAGTACTTCCCTATCTCTTTTTTGTTACATTTGTTCTTATTTTAAAATAGACAATATAAGGTAATATGTTATGTTATAATATATCATAGGTAATAAGATAATATCACAATAATATATGATTCGTTACAAATATGTAATAAATGTTCTTCTCCAAGAGAAACAAACAAAAAAAGAAACCTACTCTATGCAAAGCTGGCCATTATTCTCTTTCCTTCTCATTTCCTTTTCCTGTCCTAGAGACTTTTGATGACAGCTTTTTCTTTATCTGTGTCACTCTTTCTTGGTAATAAGAATAATCATTTAATATACTGCATTACAGGTGCTGATTCTCTTTGGTCTTTGAGTCCCCAGCCTTGAACACAATGCTTGGCAAAACATTTCAGCACTTCAATGTAGCTAGAATCTCACTGGTTATTGTAGCTACAATACAATGCAGCTACAATCTCATTTCAGTTATTCTCTTCAGTGATGCAAACTGAAACCCATTCATGCCTGCCCATCTTGGGAGATTCTTCCCATAAATTTAATATAGGGAGTCTACTTAACATTCCAAAAGCTTTCCTCTAGATCTCGTAAGGCAGCTAGGTATCTTCATTGTGTTCAGAGCCTTAAGCCTGGAATTAGCAAGACCTGAATTCAAATCCAGCCTCAGATGATGCTTACTAGCTGTCACTTAGCTTCTGCTTGCCTCAGTTTCATAAACTGTAAAGTGGAGAAAAAAAATCCAATGCCTACCTCAGAGGGTTGTTGTGAGAATCCAATAAGATAATGTTTGTAGTGTTTAGCCCCAGAGCCTGGCATATAATAGGTGCTATACAAATGCATATTTCTTTCTTCTACCCTTCTTAATTTCAAGTTTCAATCAATTTTTAATCAATCAGTAGGCATTTATTAAGCACTTACTATATGATCCAAAGCTACACAGGGAAATAATGAAAGTCTTTGCTCTCAGGGGGTTTGCATTCTAAATGGAGGTGGGGGGAGGAGAAGAGGTATATTTATCAATATGTATAGGATAAATACAAAATACACACAAGATAGTTGAAAACACATTTCTGGGGGAGGGCATAGCAGTTGGGGGCAATCAGGGAAGGCTTAATGTAAGAAGTGGTTCTTGGATTTCATCTTGAAGGAAGAGAGGGATTCTGGGAGGCAGAGATTAGAAAGGAGTGGAATCCAGGTATGAGAGACAGTCAACTCAAAGATGAATGGGAGATATGTGAAGAATAGAGAGAAGACTGATTTGGACAGAGGGTCCTGGAAGACTGAGACTAGGTAGGTAGATCAGAATAAGGTTTCAAAGGGTTTTAAAAGTCAAACAGAGGAATTTATTTTTGGTACCAATGAAGCACATGGGCAGACCCTTGGGTATACATCCCTTGCTTTCCCTAGATGGCTAGTTTTCCTTCTTTTTTTAGTTCAAATCTCTGATGATGCCCTTGAAGTCTTTCTATCAAGATGTCCCTGGAGACTAAGTACAGCCTGCTCACCCATCCTGCACCTCTCCATTTCCCTTTTGGTGAGCTCAAATTTGGTGAACTCAAATCCTTAAATGTTCTTGGAGTTCCATATCTCACGACCAAACACATTCCCTGGAATCATCAACATTTGCCCATGTGCTCCAGTGGTAGCTATGACTAGTTTAGCCTGTCTTCTGGGTTATATCTGCAATGTCAGG
Source organism: Gracilinanus agilis (assembly GCF_016433145.1). NCBI lineage: Eukaryota > Metazoa > Chordata > Mammalia > Didelphimorphia > Didelphidae > Gracilinanus > Gracilinanus agilis. Next base: position 741,313,304 of record NC_058130.1, on the reverse strand, counting down.
AGATCTAGAAGAGAGTCCCAGCATAGTAGACAGACTCCCTAGGGCAAATGTGTGGGAAGATAGTAGGTGGGAGTCAGTCAGCTAGAATTTATTAAACACTGTATTAGACCCTATGCAAAGTGTTGGGGGTACATAGACCCTGCTCTCAAGGTGCTCACAATATAACGGAGGAGATCACATGGAAAATACTGGGGACCAACAAAATATAGGCCAGATAATTTGGAGCTAATCAACAGAAGTATCCAGATGTCACACATCCACTCACTCTCTTGAGGGGTGATGTCTCACTCCAATGGGGATAATTTAAACAAATTTCTTTATTTCGTTCCAGTAACAAATGCACACATAAGTTTTCTGAGATTGCAGGATTCATGTTGTCTCCCTCCCCTCTTCCCTCCCCTCTCCTGCAGTTGATAAGCAATTCCACTGGCATTTTCACATATATTATCACTCAAAACCTATCTCCATATTATTCATTTTTGTGATAGAGTAGTCTTTTAAAACCAAAACCCCAAATCACATACTCATATAAACAAGTGATAAATCACATGTTTTCATCTGCATTTCTGCTCCTACAGTTCTTTCTCTGTAAGTGGAGAGCCTTCTTTTCCATAAGTCCCTCAGAATTGCCCGGGATCATTGTATTGCTTAGTAGCAAAGTCTATCACATTTGATCATCCTGCAATGTTTCAGTTATTATGTATAATATTCTCCTGGTTCTGCTTATTTCTTATATCTACTCCACATTAGTTCATGTAGGTCTAATAGGGATAATATATATTTTTAATAGGGGTAACACTGGCTTAGAAAATCACAAATTAACATTATTTATGTTATGTTGTATTTTTATTTACTTTGTTAAGCTTTTCTCAATTACCTTTTAGTCTGGCTTGGATCTCAGTGGGGAGTTTTGTGGCCTGCAAGTGATACCTCTGCTTTGAGGAACTAGGTCTGGCTCTGGGGCCTGTGACAAAGACCAAAACTAAGCACAGTCCTCATAAAATTGGGATAAACCCTCTTCCCCTGCCCCCTTGCCTGGAGTGCTATATCCAGTGATAAAATGTGTATGAATTGTTGTTGTTCAGTTGTATCCAACTTTTTTTGACCCAGGGGGCCATAATAGCCATGGGATTTTTATGACTTCAGTGGTTTACCCTTTCATTCTCCAGTGGATTAAGGCAAACAAAAGTTAAGCAACTTGCCCAGGGTCTCATAGGCAGTAAGTGTTTGAGATAAGATTTGAATTCAAGTCTTCTTCCAGGTCTGGTGCTCTATCCACTCTATCACCTAGATGTTCTTGAGTGATGACTAATGAATGGCAATAGTCCTTCAAATTTAAATCCTTTTTTTTTGGAGAAGAGGTAGTAGTCTTCAGTGATTTCTGAAGGTTGTAGAATTACATGCCTCTAGACTCTGATATATATCCTTGGATATCTATTGGGTTGGTTAAACTCTGAAAAGCCCTACACCTGAGTGGGGAATCATAGTATTATAGATCCAGATTTGAAATAGACCTCAGAGGCCATCTGGTCCAATCCCATCATTCAGATTAATCAATCCACAAGCATTAATTGAGAATTTTTTTGTGTGCTAGGCATTGGGCTCCTGGGGATACAAATGAAAATTAAAAGAAAGACAATTCCTGCCCTCAGAAAGCTTACATTCTAATGGGAAGGCGATAACAGAGAAAAGGGAGCTAAAAAAAGCTGGGTACTACTTGCTTAGGTAAAGGGTAGTAAAGCCTACGGAAGTCAGAAGCAAAAACCAGGAGAGAAGTGAGTTTGGGCTCTTCCTTCAATATGGAGATGCTGGGAGGAGTTCATTTTTGGGAGGAGGAAGATGCAGAGGCAGACAGATATTCTAGCAATGATAATGAACCTTTTAGAAGGATGGATGATGTGAGAAATGCCTTCAGGCATGCGTGGAGAGGGGAAGGAGAACAGCCCACCTGTATCCCTCTAGCTTTCTAGTAATGAACTCTGCTGAACTCTGCGCTGGGGCAACATGACGATAGAGAGTGCTCTGAATGCCCCCTTTGGCATGTGTGCCATAGATCTGCCACCTACGTATGTAGGGTGGGAAGGCCAAAGGAGTCTAGAGACTCTTCCAAGGTGAAAAAGCCAAAAAAGATGAAGGAATCTTCCAAGTTGTGAAGTACAAAGGGGAGCAGGGACTCATCCTAGGTGAAAGGGTCAAAAGGGATAAAAGATTTTCCAGAGTGAGAAGGCAGCTGAGACATGGTGGTGAAATCTGGAGGATCAGAAACAGAACAAAGAAAGAAATGATTAATAAGGATCTAAGGTAGTTTTTGAACTCAAAGCTTTCTGAGTCTAGGTCCAATGTTCTATCCAAATGTTTTCCAGACTCCACTGGGGCTCCATATTCCTGAAACTCTGGCAAGAGCTAGCTCAATGGTCAAGAAGTGGAGGAAGCATTGTTTTCTCTGGAACGAAAGGCAGTGTCGAGCAGTTGCCCATTTTTCATGCTCTTTGGGGGATAGACTTGTCGTTCTCCTTGAAAATAAATTTCCAGGAAGGGACAGGTGAACTTTCCCTGAGTGTCCCTCTGTTGCTCATAAAAAGTCTGGGAACGTCATTACAGCATCTGTACGGGAAATGATAAATGTGCTCTGGTCCATCTCTGAATCAGGCAGCAGAAGATGAAACATGGTCTCTCTGATGGAGAAAGAAAAAAAAAACCTTTTGGGCTCATTTGTGGCTTTGCCCTGAGGCCTCTAACCCCTCAGGGTTATCCATCTTTAAGGAGAGCTCCCTTTCCACATGTCCACTTCCTGGAACTGCCTCCAATCTTTCAAAGTTTGGTTCAAATTACAAGTGCTGATTCTCCTAGGATTACTCTCTCCAAAATGAATTATTTTTTATGTATTCTGCATATTCCTAAATGTGTACACCTCTCACCTTCCCTATCCCACCCCCCTCAAAAAGAATGTCAGATCCTTGAGGGGAGGGATTTTTTTCTTTTTCTGTGTATTTCCTTTCCTAGCACATAAGAGGCTCTCAATGAATGCATGTTGAATTAAATTAAGGGCATAGTTTGGGAACCCTTGCTTCTTGGTTAGGGCTACTGGTGCAACAAGATTGAGATAAAATAATGAGGGACGCAGATCAAAGTTATTAATCTTGATTCCAAAACAGGTAAGTGCAGGTGCTTAGGGCTCACAGGCAGGGATTCTGGGATGATTTGATCACTTCCTTGCGACTTGTGCAGTCCCTTATTTTTTGATGCTATCTAAGGTGGGCGAGGCAATCTCTTCCTGACATCAGCTCCTTCCTCTCTACTCCTGGTACATAGTAAGAACTTAATAAATGCACGGTGATTGGTTTCTTAGGAAGTTTGGTGGATCAAGGGTGTGAGCCAAGTAGGTAGATGTGTGGAGTGGGGTAAACATACCTCAGGTTCTTCTTCTGTAAAATGAGGATAACAATTCTTATATGCCATACTTGATAGGACATTTCTATAAGGAGAAATTTGTAGAAGTTAAGATGTTCTTCAGATGGGAGTTGTAATTATCCATCAGAGTAGACTTACCTCCAGGATTCACAGATTCAGAAGGGACTTTAAATGATATCTAATCCAATCAGGACCTGAGCAACATATCTGACTAGTGGTTATCTAGCTATTGTTTGAAGGTCTCCAAGGATGTGGAGATCATTTGGCATGTTCTTGCCCCTCAAAATAGCCCTGTTTGGAAGGGGATTTCCTCTTTGTTGTTGTTTAGTTGTTTCCAGTTGTATCCAACACTTTGTGACCCCATTTGGGGTTTTCTTGATAAAGATACTAGAGTGGTTTGCTAGTTCCTTTTCCAGCTCATTTTATAGATGAGGAAACTGAGACCAACAGGGCTAAGCGACTTACTCAGAATAACCCAACAAGTAAGTGTCTGAGATCAGATTTGAACACATGAAGATGTCTTCCTGCCTCCAGGCTTGGGACTCTATCTACTGTGAAGTGATTTGTCCAGGGTCACACAGCTGCTAAGTGTCTGAGGCCAGATATGAACTCAGGAAGATGAGTCTTCCTGACTCCAGGCCTGGAGCTCTATTCCTTGTACCATCTACCTATTCCCCCTCCCCACCAATTTCCACTTGCATTCAGCCTAAATCTGCCCCTTTCTTTTAGCTTCCATCTTTTACTCCCACCTGAGCCCACTGGGACCAAGTGGAACTAGTCTGATTGCTCTTTCATATGAAAATATCATTTTTGTCCCTCTATCTTCTTTTCTCTAGGATAACCATCCCCAGTTCTTTCAACAAGTCTTCATATGATATGGCCTTGAGACCCTTCACCATCCTGCTCAACCTCCTCCTCTGGGCATGCTTTCACTTTCAATAATAACTACTGTCACATACTGAGCTTGTGACAAATGGCTCACCTTGCCTATTTTTACTTTGTGAAGTTTACTTCCAAACCTAAGCATAAGGCTTTACATTCATTTCTATTAAAATCCATCTTATTCCGTTCAGCCTCAAATTTTAAATTGCTGAGATTTTTTTGGCTAGCCACTCTGTTGAATTGGCTGAGTTTAGCTCCATGCAGTGATTTTTTTTGCCACAGTGGTTTTATAGCAGAGAGTTTTGTATTGTAATAATTAAAATTGGGTGGCCAAATGTAAAAAATGGTTAAAAAAGAATTGTCGCTGCCATATGTAAAATTAACTTCTTAAGTCAAAATGCTGTTTAGTAGCTTTATTTATAGCAAGGTAGAGATATTAAAGTGGGAAATAAAGGAAGGAGGTAGAAAATATTGCCTAGCTAAAAATACCCTAAGTCCTAATCCTAGTGCCACTAGACCAGTGGTTCCCAAACTTTTTTGGCCTACCGCCCCCTTTCCAGAAAAATATTACTTAAAGCCCCTGGAAATTAATTTTTTAAAAATTTTAATAGCAATTAATAGGAAAGATAAATGCACCTGTGGCCATCACCACCCCCCCTGGATCACTGCAGCACCTACCAGGGGGTGGTGGAGCCCACTTTGGGAATCACTGCACTAGACCATGAATGCAAAATGAATCTTGCCAGTCCACAAGAGTGTCTCCAGTCAGGCGTTCCAACAACCAAAAACCCACGCCAAAGAGGCTGAGCCGCAAAGAGCAGTCTCTCACGCCAAGGAGGCAAGATTCTCACCTAAATAAGAGTCCCTCTTCAGCCTGAGTCTCCAATGTAGGAAGCCAAATCTCCACCAGAATCCAAAGTCTGGATCAGGAAGCCAAAATCAGAAGAGCCAAAAGATGCTGAAAACCACCAAGAACCTTCAGCCCACACGAGGCTAAAAGCTGGCAAGAATGAAGAGAGCAAATCTCTCTTAAGCTCCCACTTATATACATTTTTCTCCACCCATCAGCTCTCATCACATCTCAGGAATCAATGACAGCCTTTCAATTTGCCTAGCACTCTTGGGGTTGGGATTGAGGGGCAGTGCTTGTGGCCTGTTAGGGCATGAACTTTCTTTGTTAGTGACTTACTAAGTGTTAAGTAGGGGTACTTTAAGTTCTTGATTGATTAACTTAAAAAATAGACAAAGGGAATAAAAATTCCCCTTTCACAGTATGTTCCAGGTTTTCTAAAAAACAAAACAAAACCCTGACTGCCCTCATGAATAATTTTCATGGAGTAGAAGGAGCATTGTACTTGAATACTGATGCTGAACATTTATTAAGCCTTACTATGCATCAAGCACTGTGCTAAGCCCTTTCTAAATATTATCTTAACAACTTTGGGATGTAGTTGTTATTATAACTCCTATTTTACAGATGAGGATACTAAAGCAGAGGTTATATTTTTGAAGTCAGATTCGAACTCAGACTTTCCTAACTCCCAGTTCATTCACTACATGTCTGTCCTAGGACCTAAATCTCAGCTTTGCCATGTTCTTTGTTCATTCCCACCTACCCAAAGGATCCCAGGATCAATGATTCAGAGCTGGAAAGGACTTTAGGGTTTTTAATTTCACTAGTTATGTGATCCTGGGCAAGTCACTTCCCCACTAGGACACTTAATTTTCAGATTAAATGAAATAATATTTGAAAGGACTTAGCACAGCACCTGACACATAGTAGGTACTTAATAAATGCTTAGCTCCTTCTTTCCTTCTACTATACCTATACTCTACCTATAAGGCTAACTTTTATTTTTTTTCTTTTAACATTTAATAATATTTATTTTTAGAAAAGTTAACATGGTTACATGATTCATGCTCTTACTTTCCCCTTCACTCCCGACCCCCCATCCCCCATAGCCGATGTGCATTTCCGCTGGTTTTAACATGTGTCATTGATCAAGACCTATTTCCATATTATTGATAGTTGCACTGGGGTGGTCCTTAGAGTCTACATCCCTAATCATGTCTGCCTCAACCCATGTGTTCAAGCAGTTGCTTTTCTTCTGTGTTTCCACTCCTGCAGTTCTTCCTCTGAATGTGAGTAGTGTTCTTTTCCATAAATCCCTCAGAATTGTCCTGGATCATTTCATTGCTACTAGTACAGAAGTCCATTACATTTGATTTTACCATAGTGTATCAGTCTCTGTGTACAATGTTCTTCTGGCTCTGCTCCTTTTGCTCTGCATCAATTCCTGGAGGTCTTTCCAGTTCATATTGAATTCCTCCAGTTTATTATTCCTTTGAGCACATTAGTATTCCATCACCAGCATATACCACAATTTGTTCAGCCATTCCCCAATTGAAGGGCATACCCTCATTATCCAGTTTTTTGCCACAACAAAAAGCGCAGTTATAAATATTTTCATACAAGTCTGTTTATTTTTCTTATTCATTCAAGTTTCTCTTGGTGTCCTCTACTATTCACCTCCCTCTTTCCCACCCCCATATCATCTTAGACCATTTAGTATTCCAACCTCTCCCTATGAATAATTCTTCTAATTACTATAATAGTGAATACTATAATAGTGAATAGAGTTCCTTACAGAGAATTATACATAACATTTCTCCACATAGGAATACCAATAATTAGATCATATTGAAGCCCTTAAAGAGGCAAATTTAAAAAATACGAGTTTTCTTTCTTTCCCTCTGTTTCTTATTTACCGTTTCATGTTTCTCTTTATTTTTGTGGTTGGATATCGAACTTTCCATTTAGTCCTGGTCTTTTTTGTGCAGATACTTGGAAATCTTCTATCTTGTTGAATGCCCAAACTTTCCCCTGGAAGTATATAGTTAGTTTTGATGGGTAGGTGATCCTTGGTTGTAGACCCAGTTCTCTTGCCTTTCTGAATATCATATTCCAAGCCTTGCGGTCTTTTAGCATGGAGGCTGCCAGATCCTGTGTGATCCTGATTGGTGCTCCTTGATATCTGAATTGTCTCTTTCTGGCTTCTTATAAAATTTTTTCTTTTACTTGGAAGCTCTTGAATGTGGCTATTATATTCCTAGGGGTTGTCTTTTTAGGGTCTAGGGTAGAGGGTGATCTATGGATCCTTTCAAGGTCTATATTGCCCTGTTGTTGTAGAACTTCAGGGCAGTTTTGCTGAATAATTTCTTTTAGTATGGAGTCCAAATTTCTATAAATTTCTGCTTTTTCAGGAAGACCAATGATTCTCAAATTGTCTCTTCTAGACCTGTTTTCTTGATCTGTCAACTTCTCATTGAGATATTTCATGTTTCCTTCTATTTTTTCAGTCTTTTGACTTTGTTTTATTTGTTCTTGTTGTCTTGAGAGATCATTGGCTTCTACTTTTCCAATTCTTGTCTTTAGAGACTGGTTTTCTGCTATAATCTTTTGATTTTCCTTTGCAATTTGATCTATCCTATTTTCCAGCTGTTTGATTTTTGGTCTCCAATTTGCTTATCCATTCTTTTGATTTGGGGCGTCTTTTTCGAATTGCCCAATTCTAGCCTTTAGGGACTGGTTTTCCTTTTCAATCTGGTCATTTGTGGTCTTCAATTTGATTGCCTCACTTTCCACTTGTGAAATTCTGCCTTTTAAACTGTTATTTTCTTGTCCAATCTCTTCCATCTTTCTCATAATCTCAGATTTGAACTCTTTAAGTCCTTGTGACCCATTTTCATTTTTTTGGGAAGTTTGGATATGGTTACTTGTTTGTTCTCCTTTGCTGTTTGCTCTGTTGTCTGCATTTTTTTCTGTGCAAAACTTGTCGAGTGTTAAAGGTTTCTTCTTGATCTTTCTCTTCTGAGGTTCCTGTGGATGGCTTGCCATTGTGAGCCACATGCCCTCTCAACTTTATTCTCACACCCAGGGTCTGTCTGTGCTCTTTAGGCTCCTGAGGTCTCAGGTCTAGTTGTTCTCAGGGTCAAGCCTCCTGGTGGTCCCCTTGCTTGTTCCTCTGCCTGAAGCTCCTTCAACAGTCTCAGGGCACTGCTTCCACAGTTGTGCACCCCTCTGCGCTGGGTCCCCACTCAAGGTCTGTGCCTGCGCTCAGGATCTGTGTCTGCACCTGAGCTCAGGATCCAAGTCCACGCCTGCGCTCAGGGTCTGTGTTCAAAGTCCACGTGTGTTCTTTAGCCTCTTGGGGTCTTAAGTCTTGCTGCTCTCAGGAGCAGGCCCTGGAGCTTCCAATGACTTAATGGGTGCCCCAAACTTGCTCTAACTCTTTTGTGCTGGCTTTGGCATTGTAGGTAGTGTGTGTGTGGGGAGGGGATTGCTCAGCTCGTGTTTTAGTGAGAGTTGTTTCACCCCTTTATAGCATGGAAATGCCCTGATCCCACATACTTTCAATGCTGTGCCCTGTTGTGGGGTCACCTCGTTCGTCTTGGTTTGTTTTTATGTCTTCTTGAGGAGTCCTATATACATGGGTTAGGAGAGGTCAAGCAGCTGCTTTTTACTCTGCCACCATCTTAACCCAGAACTGTAAGGCTAACTTTATAAAAGATAGCTCGGAATAGTAGTTGTAGGGCTGGTCCTGAGAAGTCACCTGTGGGACCTTAGTTACTTGATCTTCCCAGGTTTTGTTTTAATTGTGAGTCAAGAGAAGGGTCTCTGATGAACCTTCCAAGTCTGGATGAATAATCCTCAGGAATACCAGCTGTATGACTTTGGGGAAGACTCTAGATCAGTGATGATGAACCTTTTAGAGACTGAATGCCCAAACTGCAACCCTCAAGTGGCGTGTGAGCTCCTCCCTTACCCCAGCCAGGAGGGAGGAAGTGCTCCCATTGTGCTGTTTGGGAGAGAGGTGGGTGATGGGAGAAATATCCTCAGGTATGTGTGGAGATGGGTAGGGGAGCAGACCCTCCTTCACTTGTGCCATAAGTTTGCTAACAGAGCTCTAGACATACTCTAAGTGCCTCAGGCTACTCTGTTTCAGACTCTTGGATAAGAAGGGGAGCTGACCCACATTGGTGTAAGAAGTTTACATACATGGAGTTCCTTCCATGAATGTAATCACAGATCTAGCAACCCTCTGTTTTCTCCCCTCTCTTCCTATCTCAGAATTCTCTTCTCAAAGGCTTGTCATAAGGCATAAAGGTATAGATGAGATAATGGACACAAGGACTTTGTAAACTTTTAAGAGGTAGATTATTGTGGTTAAGATTTTTTTTTTCCTGATGTTAAATTAGCATCTTTCCTTTTCCTTATTGTGTTACACCCCAATCCCAGATAATCATCTATAGTACCTGCCCCTTTTCAAGGAACATAGGAAGGGACTGTAGAGGTCATCTAGTCTGGCACCCTCCTTCTATAGAAGGGGAAACAAGGCTCAGGGAAGTAGAGTGACTTGCTCAAGGTCATGTGTGTAGTCAATGGTGGGATTTGAATTCAAAAATTTTCAATTCTGTATCTAGCACACTACCCACTGCAGCTGGATGCTGCCTGTCCTGGAAAGGGCTATCCTGGAAAGGGCTTTCTTAGTGCCATAGCCCACATTACCAAGTATTAGAGTAATATGTGGCACAGTAGATCAAGTGCTGAACTCTGATGCAGAAATATTTGAGTTCAAATACTACCTCACATGATTAATTACTGTATGACACTGGGCAAGTCACTTAAATTGTCTCAGCCTTGGTTTCCTCATTTGTAAAATGGGGATAAAAATAGTATCAACCTCCCAGGATTATGAAGATGTAATGAGATAATCTATAAGGCACTTTGCAAACCCTAACATGCTACATTATTATTATGTTTAACAATAATAATTAGATTTACTTAGAGCCTACTATTTGCCAGGCAGTATGCTAAATGTCAGCTATTATTATTATTTATTTTATTTTTGAATTTATGTTTATTTTTCAATTTTATGTCAAAACAAATTTTTATAATTTTTTGACATTTTGCAATTCATATTCTCTCTCTCCCTCCCTTAACTCCCATCCTCAAGGTGGTAAATGATCTGTTAAAGGTTATAACCATGCTTTCATGCAATATATATGTCCATATTGCTCATGCTGTGATGGAAGACATGTATCACAAAGTGAAAGGGAATTTTTATTTCCTTTGTTTATTTTAAGTTAATCAATCAAGAACTTAAAGTGCCCCCACTACACACTTAGTAAGTCACTAACAAAGAAAGTTCATGCCCTAACAGACCACAAGCACTGCCCCACCCTGGGCAATGCTAGGCAAATTGAAAGGCTTTGATTGGTTCCTGAGATGTGATGAGGAGAGCTGATGGATGGAGAAAACTGTATATAAATGGGAGCCTGAGAGAGATTCACCCTCTTGATTCTTGAGCCCTTCATGCTTGGTGCATTCTTGGGCTCTTCACTCTTAATTCTTGGACTGCTTCTCCTTTGCTCTTCCTGCTTGGCGAATTCTTAGTGGCCTTTAGCCTAGGGAGTGTGAGCTCTGGTGGGATTCTTGGCAGTCTTGGCCTCATGTGCACTGAAATTTCTCTCCATTTCTCAGTGTCTTTGGCTTTTCAGATTTTGGCTTTCTGATCCAGGCTTTGGATTCTAGTGAGATTTGCATTTTGGATTCACATTTGTGGTCTGGAGGCACTAGGATAAGGACTTAGGGTATTTTTAGCTAGGTGATATTTTCTACCTCCTTCCTATATTTCTCACTTAAATATCTCTACCTTGCTGTAAATAAAGTTACTAACAGACTGACTTATAGTTTAAATTTAACTTTTATAAATGGTGACCAAAACAATTCTTTATTATTTTTGTCAAACTAAATTTTTTAACTATTACATTTGGTCACCCAATTTTAATTATTATAACCCATACAACATAAAATTGATGAAGAAAATAAAACTGAAAGATGGTGTGCTTTAAAATGCAGTCAGATTTCAACAGTTCCTTCTTTGGCTTTGGGTTGCATTTTTCATCATGAGTCCCTTGGGATCTTGTTTTGCTGATAATGGTTTTTGTCCTTCATGGATGATCATTGTACAATATTTCTGTTGCTATATACATTGTTCTCCTGGTTCTGTTCACTTCACTTTGCATCAGTTCATATAATTCTTTTGAGGTTTTTCTGAACTCATCCTGTTAATCATTTTTTATGGAACAATAATAGTATTCTGTTACAACCATATACCACAACTTTTTTGTACATTCTCCAATTGATGGATACCCTCTCCCTCAGTTTGTAGTTCTTTGCTACTACAAAGCAAGTCGTTATAATATATGACATAAGGGGCAGCTGGGTAGCTCAGTGAATTGAGAGCCAGGCTCAGAGATGGGAAGTCCTAGGTTCAAATCTGGCCTCAGACACTTCCCAGCCATGTGACCCTGGGCAAGTCACTTGACCCCTATTGCCTAGCCCTTACTGCTCTTCTGCCTTGGAGTCAATACACAGTATTGACTCCAAGACAGAAGGTAAGTGTTTTTAAAAATAATAATAGATCACATAATTAATATAATAATTATTATTTATATGAATACTAGATGGTACAGTGGATAGAATGGCAGGCCTGTAGTCAGGAGGTTTCATCTTCCCTGAGTTAAAGTCTGGCCTCAGACATTTACTAGCTGTGTGAACCTGGGCAAATCATTTAATCCTATTAACCTCAGTTTCCTCAACTGTCACCTGATCTGGAGAAGGAAATGGCAAACCACTCTAGTATCTCTGCTAAGAAAAACCCAAATAGGGTCCCAAAGAACCAGAAATGACTGAACAACAACTATTACTTAGTGTTACCAAACAAAAACATAATCCCATCATTTGTAACTCTTGTCACCCAAGGAAAAAAATCAAGGTGTTGTGTGTTGCAGACCTGTTCAGAGTCAGAGGATCTTAGGACATACCATCTTGGGAAGAGATTTTGGGATGCCGGCTCTATGTGGGATAAGTAGAGACCTTCCATGGACCCCTTGAATAAAGACCCCATGACCCTGGTGCAGGAAAGGAAAGGTAGTATTTGAATTCAAGTCTTTCTGAATCAGAGTTCAGCACTCTATCTGCACTGTCACTCTGATACTTGATAATGTGGGCTATGGGATTAAGAAAGCTCTTTCAAAGACAGGTAACAGCCAGGTATAGTGGATAATGTGCATGATTCAGAATGGGAAACTCCTGAGTTCAAATCCCACTAGTGACTGTGGTGCAGTGTGGGCACAGACTGAGCACCACTCACCCAACCTTCTGCAGGCATCCCCTTCCAGTGTCCTCAACTACTAGCCCCTTCCTCTCTCAGGTTAACTTCATCTATTCTTAAAATATTTTCTATGTTCCTGGTTATTTACAAATTGTCTCTTCCAGGAGAATATCAACTCCTTGAGGGAAGGCACAGGCTTTCCCTGCCTTTCTTTGAATTCCCAGGAATTAATAAATGCTAATTGACTGACTGCTTTTGTATAAGAAGGCCATAGGATGCCATCTCTGTATATGCCAGGCATCACCTTCCCTTAGTGGTTTTTTCAAAGGCTTTTTCTAGTTAAGGGAGTTGGGAAGGAGATCCACAGGGCCTGTAGGTAAGTATTCTAAGGCTGGGTAAAGGAGATAGAGGTGAGCTGGAACCAATAGAAAACTATGTGACAAAGAGACAATAATCTTAGGATTGCCTGCAGGGAGAAAATGCCTTCTCTGAATGCTAATCCCTGTAGTGAGACCCTAGTTGCCTCACCCTACTCATCATATAAGCAAGGCTTGGAAACCTAGGAATAAATGTGTCCATCCTGGTCCTCCCATGTTGCAGTAAATAAACCAACTACTACCTACCTACCTGGGCAGGTGCCAGAGGAAGCCATCTCTGCTTTATTAAGAACAGGACTTATAAAGAGGGTTTTTAAAGAGCTTCCATCCTTATATATAGGAACTGCCCATTAAGTCACATTAGAGGGATACTTGACGTTGGATTTCTGAAGCATCGATGACATGCTTTCATCACTATGTCTACCCTGACACCATCTGTCCTGGGCTTTGGCATTGACATTGGGTCTGCCAGTCAGAGGCAGCTCCATCTTCCGAAGAGGGAACAAACCTGGCACAAAGCATATAGATTAGGTGACATAATTTTCCCTAATGATGACTAGGCTGGGCAGACATAAAGCTTGTCTTTACTGTAAGTAAGCACAACATTTCCTAAAACAATTACAATTCATTTTCAGGAGCTGGTGGCAATTAAATTACAGGAAGGTTGCAGGGCCAGGGAGAGATCTTTTTTTTTAAATAAACAAGACAGAAAAAGGCTTTTCTTTTCAAGGGATTCTTATCCTTCCCCTTCGAAATGTGGAGTACAAACATTTAAATAGGTTGTAAAAGAGTGCATTAGCTGAGAGTTGGGGGCTTTTTAGCTTCTGCTCATCCCCAACTCAATAGATTGGTTTGCCTTTCTGTAACCAAGTAGAGACACTGTGTCTGGAAAGTTGCCTCTATCTGTCTATATAATTTTATTTCTTCATAGGAGAAGCTGAGAATTCCAGAGAGAGTATTCAGTGGGACAGTTAGGTGGTACAATGGATAGAGCTCCTGGACTGGTGTCAGAAAGTCTGGCCTCAGACACTTACTAGCTGTGTGATCCTGGACAAGTCACTTAACTCTGTTTACCTCAGTTTCCTCATTTGTAAAATGAGCCGGAGAAGGAAATGGCAAGCCATTCCAAGTATATTTGCCAAGAAAACTTCAAGTGGAGTCATGGAGAGTTTAACACAACAGAAAAATGACTGAATAACAATTGTTTATTTTTTAATTTTTAAATTTTATTTAGAATATTTTCCCATGGTTATATGATTCATAATCCTCCCCTCCCCTGCTTTCTCCTCCCCGCTCCCAAAGCCAACAAGCAATTCCACTTGGTTATACATGTATCATTGTTCAAAACATATTTCTATGTTATTCATATTTGCAGTAGAGCCATCCTTTAACATCAAAACCCAAATCACATCCCTATCACACTATGTGATTGAGCATATATTTTTCTAATGAATTTCTGGTTCCATAGTTCTTTCTCTGGATGTGGATAGCATTCTCACAAGTTCCTCTGGATTGTCCTGGGTCATTGCATTGCTGTTGGCAGAAAAGTCTATTACATTTGATTGTTCCATGATGTATCAGTCTCTGTGTATAATGTTCTCCTGGTTCTGCTCCTTTTGCTCTGCATCATTTCCTGGAGGTTATTCCAGTTCATATGGAATTCCTCCAGTTCATTATTACTTTGAGCACAATAGTATTCCATCACCAACAGATACCACAATTTGTTCAGCCATTCCCCAATTGAAGGGCATACCCTCATTTTCCAATTTTTGCCACCACAAAGAGTGCGGCTATAAATATTTTTGTACGTCTTTTTTCCTTATTTTCTCTTTGGTGTTCAAACCCAGCAGTGGTATGGCTGGGTCAAAGGGCAGGCATTCATTTAAGCCCTTTGTGCATAGATCCAAATTGCCCTTCAGAATGATTGGACCAATTCACAACTCCACCAAGCAGTGTTTTAGAATCCTAATTTTGCCACATCCTCTCCAACATTTATCACTTTCCTTTGCTGTCATATTGGCCAAGCTGCTAGGTGTGAGGTGGTACCTCAGAGTTGTTGTAATTTGAATTTCTCTAATCAGGAGGGATTTAGAACACTTCTTCATGTTCTATTTGATATTTTTTCTTTCATCATATGAAAACTGCCTATTCATGTCCCTTGACCATTTGTCCATTGGGGAATGGCTTGATTTTTTTGTAAACTTGACTTAGTTCCTTATATATTTGGGAAATTAAACTCTTGTCAGAGAGTTTTGTTATAAAAACGTTCTCCCAGTTTGTTGCTTTCCTTCTAATTTTGGTTGCATTGGTTTTGTTTCTATAAAACCTTTTTTAATTTGATATAATCAAAGTCATTCATTTTACATATTGCAATGTTCTCTATCTCTATCTCTTGCTCTTAAATTCCTTCCTTTCCCACATATCTGACAGGTATACTAATCTATGTTCACCTATTTATTTATGATTTCACTCTTTATATTTAAGTCATCTACCCATTTTGAATTTATCTTGGTATAGCATGTAAGATGTTGATCTATTCTAAACCTAATTTTCCCCATACTGTTTTCCAATTTTCCCAGAAGTTTTTGTCAGAGTGAGTTCTTGTCCCAAGAGCTGGGGTCACTGGGTTTATCGAACACTAGCTTACTGAGGTTTTTGCATATATTGAGATTAAATTTTGCCTCCTGGCATTTTTTATGGGGTGGGGGAGGATGAAGGGAAGCACCCTTCTAAAGGACAGTGATTAAATAACACCAACCCCCAAAAGATATATATGAATCCCTTTTTAAAGAGTTAGCAGCATTGTATGAAAGTGAAGGAGAACTCAGGCATCATTAAGAGAGGCAGACTGTTTGAGGCTTGGAGGGAGAAAAGTTATTCTTTACACTGGGCAGATCAGACCACAATGAAATGCCTCCCTTTGTCCTGGTTGCCACATTTTAGGAATGGTTCAGATAATCTTGAGAGCAGCAGGAGATGCTTCGCCAACCAAGTTGGTAAAGAGCTCTAAATTCATGCCACACAAAGACCACATAACGGACCTGGGCAAATTTAACTTTGTGAAGACTCAGGGTAAATATTATTATATTGTTCAAATATTCAAAGGGCTCTAGCAGGGAAAAGGGATGTGAATTGTTCTGTTTGTCCCCAGAATGTAGAACCAGAAACAAAAGGTAAGTCAATGTGGTGCAGGGAAAAGATTGGTGGAGTTGGGGTCAGGGGACCTGGATTTGAATCACAGCTTTGCCAAGTGCTATTTATGTGACCTTAAACAAGTTTTCTTCCTTCCTTGCTTCCTTGCTTCCTTGCTTCCTCCTTCCCTGCCTCCCTTCTCTCTCTCTCTCTCTCTCTCTCTCTCTCTCTCTCTCTCT